>NC_057796.1:444075626-444141202 GCF_018294505.1 Triticum aestivum
CAACGCTCACTGTTCATCCAATCGATCGGCTTCAGTTAGTAGCAGTAGCGAAGGAATCGCTCGATCGGGTTCAGTTAACAGCCATCGATCGATCGCTCGGGTTCAGTAATGCGTAGCCTGCAGTGCAATCGCTCGGGTTTAGTTTGAGCCCAACGCCTCGCTCGGGTTCAGTTAGAGCCAACGCCTCGCACACACGCGCGTACGTGTATGAGAGAAATGTGCATCGCTCGGCCCCCGACCTCCCACCGTAACCGGGAACTCCCCAAAATTTTCCTCCCCCTCGCTTCTACCACGGTTTTTTCCGTCATGGACGGCCCAAAGAATGTCATGCAGCTGCGTCTCCGGCCCGCCCAGGACGAAAAGCCCATTTTCTGTCATGATTTTTTGTCATAGAAGTAGGAGCCCACCACATCTATGATGATACCGGGTTTTGTCACAATTATCGTCATAGAAGTGTCATATGTATGACAGAAAAAAAAATTCGTTCGGCCCAAAATGTCACGGATGTGTCTTTTCTTTGTAGTGTATGACACATCCTATCAGTTAATTTAACATCAACACAACTTCCCATCCAGTCACCCATCAGATGGCTGCTCCAGCCTGAGCACACTTAACTTGAGAGTTTTCTTACATGAGCTACTGGTGGAACAGCTAGTCCTTGCTGATAGGATGCCTCATCGCATCCTTATGGCGTATTCGGATGACCGCCCGTCCCCCAATGGCCAATAGATGTTGTGTAGACAAAGCATATCACATACGTCTTATTAGAAGCAATCGTCTGTGTTATTATCGGTCTTTGCACACATTTCTGATTATAGACCTGTTTGTCGCATATCACACACATCTTGTTATATTGAACCGTTTCTTTTATCTTGTCTCAACGCAAATAGTTCATCCGAGTGAACCGTATGTTGTATATCACACACACCTTCATCTGGCTGCCCGTTTATTTTGTGTTGCCTAATCACATATAGTTCAGCGGAGTGAACCGTATGTTGTGTATCGCACACGCCTTCATCTGGCTGCCCGTTTCTTTTGTTCCTCCTCATCGCAAACAGTTAATTGAACTGAACCGTATGCCCTTCATCGCACACGCAACTAAAACCTGAACCGTGTTTGATGCATCCGTCATCGCAAACGTTTATACATTTCTGACGGTTTTCATACACCACCGTTTGCGATTATGGCATCGCACACAGTTTCTCAAAGGGTCTCTGATCGTAGTGTTGCGTTAGCAGCATCCTGCAGTAGTGTGTATTACGTAAATAGTCATACGTGCTTTATTAAAAGAACTTGCATGACATCTTTTGTCCTACCCTCCCGTGGCAGCGGGGTCCATATTGGAAACTAAGGGATATTAAGGCCTCCTTTTCATAGAGAATCGGAACAAAGCATTAACACATAGCGAATACATGAACTCCTCAAACTACGGTCATCACCGAGAGTGGGCCCGGTTGTTGTCACTCTGGGGTTGTCGGATCATAACACGTAATAGGTGACTATAACTTGCAAGATCGGATCTAAAACATGGATATAAATATGAATTCATAGGGTCACCGAGTAGCCGATAAATCGACAAATCGTCCGATTAATTGATTAAAGGGCCGATTAACTTGCCGATTAGCCTATTAATCCCCTACTCGCCAGCCGACCGAGCAGCTACCAGTTAACGATTTCCTCAACAATGAACGGTTCAGATCTGAAATCATAGCACCCGGGCCCAAAGTGACAAGCATTAAGCATAGCAAAGTCATGGCAACATCAATCTAAGAACATAGTGGATACTAGGGATCAGGCCCTAACAAAACTAACTCGATTACATGATGAATCTTGATACATCTCCAACGTATCTATAATTTATGAAGTATTCATGCTATTATACTATCCTTCTAGGATGTTTTATATGCATTTATATGATATTCTATATGATTTTTGGGACTAACCTATTAACCTAGAGCCCAGTGCCAGTTTCTGTTTTCTCCTTGTTTTAGAGTATCGCAGAGAAGGAAAACCAAACGGAGTCCAATTGACGTGTCACTTGACGGAGATCATTTTTGGACCAGAAGAAGCCCACGGAGTACCAGAAGTAGGCCAGAAGAGTCCCGGGCTGCCCACGAGGGTGTGGGGCGCGCCCCCTGCCTCGTGGACAGCCCGGAGACCCCCCTGACGTGAAATCAACACAAAACTCTTCTATATATACCCAAACTTCCAGAAAGAAACCTAGATCGGAAGTTCCACCGCCGCAAGCCTCTGTAGCCACGAGAAGTCAATCTAGGCCCTCTCCGGCACCCTGCCGGAGGGGTCCATCATCACCGGTGGCCATGGAGGAGTATCCCGGAGGGGCCATCATCACCATGAAGGCCAAGGACCAGAGGTGGAGGCCATGGAGTAGGAAGCACAAGGGGGAGAACCTCTCCTCATCTCTTCCGGTGGCGCCGGAGTGCCATCGGGAGGGGAATCATCGCCACGGTGATCGTCTTCATCAACATCACCATCATCATCACCATCCTCACCTCTTTTACGCGGTCCACTCTCCCGCACCCCGCTGTAATCCCTACTTGAACATGGTGCTTTATGCCACATATTATGATCCAATGATGTGTTGCCATCCTATGATGTTTTGAGTAGATATCTTTTGTCTTTGGGTTGATTGATGATCTAGATTGGTATGAGTTGTATGTTCTACTTTGGTGCTGTCCTATGGTGCCCCCGTGTTGCGCAAGCGTGAGGGATTCCCGCTGTAGGGTGTTGCAATACGTTCATGATTCGCTTATAGTGGGTTGGTGAGTGACTGAAACACAAACCCGAGTAAGAGGGATTGTTGCGTATGGGAATAAAGAGGACTTGATGCTTTAATGCTATGGTTGGGTTTTACCTTAATGATCTTTAGTAGTTGCGGATGCTTGCTAGAGTTCCAATCATAAGTGCATATGATCCAAGTAGAGAAGGTATGTTAGCTTATGCCTCTCCCTCATATGAAACTGCAACAGTGATTACCAGTCTTGTTAACAATTGCCTAGGACAATTCCGCACACCGATCCATCATTATTCCACACTCGCTATTTATAATATTTAGTAATATATTCTAACTTTATGATAACAGCACCTACTTTCATATTTTAGCGCTCCGATTTCATGCAAAGTTATCCTATTCATACCCACAACATAGTTTTATTTCTTGTTTCTAGTTGGAAGCAAACGTTCGGTGTACGTAGAGTCGTATCAGTGGCAGATAGGGCTTGAGAGAATATTGATCTTACCTTTAGCTCCTTGTGGGTTCGACACTCCATACTTATAACTTCCACCTTTGGAAATTTCTACGATGATTCCTTGCAGTTGGGGATTATCAAGCTCTTTTCTGGCGTCGTTGCCGGGGAGCAATAGCGTGGGGTTGATATTCTCGTGTGTGCTTGTTTGCTTTCTTCACTAAGTAGACTTTGTTTTTTCATTTTTTTCTGTTTAGTTGTGGGTGAAACATACAAAAAAAATTAAAAAACGAAAATACAAAAAAATTTACTTGCCTTTCATTCCTAAAAAGTTTTTCAAAAAGAGAAGCGATTGGAAAGTTATGCATTGAAGAAGTGAGGGTCGACCTTGAGCACTTGTGTTCATGCTCACGGAAACAATGTAGAATTTTTCATGGAAGTTTCTCTGTAAATAATTATCCCCTTGTATATATTCATTGTATTATAAAAATAATGTGCCAAGCTTTGGTTTAAGGATGATTATATTGTTTGTTTACTATGTGCAGAACAAAAACAGAAACTTTGGCCGTAGTGCGTGAATTTACATTTTTTTACTGGAAAGTCAAATTGCTCTGAAACTTTTTGCACATTACTTTTGTACAAATTGTTCAAATTGTCAAATTTAGTTCATAATTTTAGGAGTTACAGAAGTTTACCAAACTTCCAGATTACTACAGACTGTTCTGTTTTTAACATATTCTGTTTTTCGTGTGTTGTTTGCTTATTTTGATGAATCTATGGCTAATAAAATAATTTATAAACCATAGAGAAGTTGGAATAATGTAGGTTTAACACCAATATAAATAAAGAATGAGTTCATTACAGTACCTAAATGTAGTAATTTGCTTTATTACACTAACGGATCTCAGAAGTTTTTGTTAAAGTTTTGTGTGGATGAAGTGTCCAAAGGTCGAGGAGCTATCAATATGAGAAGAATAAAGAGAGGCAAGAGTTCAAGCTTGGGGATGCCCAAGGCAACCCAAGTAAATATTTCAAAGGATACTCAAGCATCTAAGCTTGGGGATGCCCCGGTTGGCATCCCATCTTTCTTCTTCAACAATTATCGGTATACCTCGGTTTTTGTTTTGTTCACATGATTTGTGTCCTTTGTGTTTTTCTTTTTATTTGATAACCATGCTAGTATGAGATGTCCCTTCATCAATTTATAGAATACTTCATGTGCTTCACTTAAATCTTTTAAGTATGATCTTATAGAATTGCTCTTTGTGCTTCACTTAAATCTTTTGAGTATGGTTTTATAGAATGCTTCATGTGCTTCACTTATACATTTCGAGCTTGGATATTGGTTAGTTGTAGAATGCTCCATGAACTTCACTTATATCTTTTGGAGTATGAATAATACTATCATTTAAAGTGGGTTTGGAAGAGTGTCAACTTTAGGAATTAGTGATCCCACTATTTTGGAGGATGTTGAATCTTAGTGTGATATTTATGAAGTGGATTTGGAAGAGTGTCAACTTTAGCTAGTAATGATTCCACTATTTCGGAAGAGGTTCCAATTGAGTATGAGAACAAATTTGCTATCCATGATGCTACTGAAAATTATTATGAGGGAGGAATACATGCTTGTAGGAGTTGCAATAATATCAAGTTTCCTCTCTAAGTGCTTAAAGTTTTGAAGTTATACTTGTTTTGCCTTCCTATGCTAGTTGATTCTTGTTCCCATAAGTTGTGTGCTCACAAAATCCCAAGGCATAGGAAGTGGGTTATATTTAAATGTGCTAGTCATACTCTTCAAGATGCTCTCCTTGTGCTTCAATTCCTATCTTTTATGTGAGCATCATTGAAATCATCATGCCTAGCTAAAAGGCATTAAAGAAAAGCGCTTGTTGGGAGACAACCCAATATTTACTCTTACTGTTTTTGTGTGTTTACATGATTAATCTACTGCATTGATCATTTTTTATAGCTTTTGTTTCAATAAGGTGCCAAGTAAGACCTTTGGGAAGACTTGGGAGAAAGTTAATGTGATCTTGCTGTAAAAAACAGAAACTTTGCGCCCACAAGATTAGCTGTCATTTTTTACAGAAGAGCGCTTTTGAGTTGATTCTTTTTGCAGAAGATTAATAGACAAATTCCTCACGTCCACCAATTTATTTCATAATTTTTGGAGTAGCAGAAGTATGGTTTATGTTCAGATCATTACAGACTGTTCTGTTTCTGACAGATTCTGTTTTCATTGCGTAGTTTGCTTGTTTCCTAGTTTCTATGGCTTATATTCCTTAATATAAATTGTAGAAATGATATGTTACAGTAGGCATTGTGTGAGAATAATTATGAACCTTGTCTTTGACAGTACCAAACTGAATGGTTTGCTCTTTATCATACTAACCTATCTCACGAAGTTACGTTAAGTTTTGTGTGATTGAAGTTTTCAAGCTTTGGGTGAGATATCGATATGAGGAGAATAAGGAGTAGAAGGACCCTAAGCTTGGGGATTCCCAAGGCACCCCAAGGTAATATTCAAGTAAGACTCAAGCGCCTAAGCTTGGGGATGCCCCGGAAGGCATCCCCTCTTTCGTCTTCAAAACTATCGGTATACCTTACTCGGAGCTATATTTTTATTCGTCACATGATATGTGTTTTGCTTGGAGCATGTTTTCGACTTTACTTGCTGTTTGAATAAAATCATTGGATCTGAAATATTGAATGAAAAAGAATCCTCCCATGGCTAGTTAATTATTTGACTACTCAGTGTTCTTCACTCATATCTTTTGGAGTAGTTTGTCATTTACTCATGTGCTTCACGTATATCCTATGAGTAAATGGTTGAATAAACTGAATGTAATAAACCTGAATTTATGTATGTTTCATATGCTTATAACATGGGGAGTAACGACTTCACACATAATAAGTATAGGTAGTAAACTTATTGAAAGTTAGCAAACGTAGAATTGGTCACTTGAACAATTCATGAAAGAATATTGAAGGAAGAGAGGTTTCACATATAAATATACTATCTTGGACATCTTTTATGATTGGGAGCACTCATTAAAATATGACATGCTAAAGAGTTGATGTTGGACAAGGAAGACAACGTTATGGGTTATGTTTTCTTATATCTGAAATAAAGTATATTGTCATGGATCATCCAACATGTTGAGCTTTCCTTTCCCCCTCATGCTAGCCAAATTCTTTGCACCAAGTAGACATACTACTTGTGCTTCCCAAAACCCTTAAACCAGTTTTGCCATGAGAGTCCACCATATCTACCTATGGATTGAGTAAGATCCTTCAAGTAAGTTGTCATCAGTGCAAGCAATAAAATTGCTCTCTAAATATGTATGATTGATTGGTGTGGAGGAAATAAGCTTTATACGATCTTGTGATGTGGAAGAAATAAAAGCGACAGACTGCATAATAAAGGTTCATATCACAAGTGGCAATATAAAGTGACGTTCTTTCGCATTAAGATTTTGTGCATCCAACCCTGAAAGCGCATGGCAACCTCTGCTTCCCTCTGCGAAGGGCCTATCTTTTATTATTATCTTCTACCTTATGCAAGAGTCATGGTGATCTTCACCTTTCGTTTTTACCTTTTATCCTTTGGCAAGCACAGGGTGTTGGAAAGATCCTGATATATATATATATATATATATATATATATATATATATATATATATATATATATATATATCTAATTGGATGTAAGTTAGCATGAGCTAGTATTGTTGACATTACCCTTGAGGTAAAAGGTTGGGAGGCGAAACTATAAGCCCCTATCTTTCTCTGTGTCCGATTAAAACTCCATAACCACAAGTATTGCGTGAGTGTTAGCAAGTGTGAAAGACTAAATGATAGTTGAGTATGTGGAGTTTGCTAAATCAAAGCTCTGACATAGACTCTTCCTGAAAATAAGATGAATTGCAATTGTTTGATGACTGAGAATATTGTTTGTTAGTTTTCAAGAAAGTTTATGATCTATACTTTAACATGTGAATAGCTTGTTACTTTATCATGAGAAGTTTTATGAGATGAGCTACCGTTATGACACATAATGATGCTAGAAAAGGTGACAGAAATTATCATTGATCAAACTTAAGCACTTGCTAGCATTCACACTTCATAAATTATTTATTTTATCATTTACCTACTCGAGGATGAGCAGGAATTAAGCTTGGGGATGCTGATACGTCTCCAACATATCTATAATTTATGAAGTATTCATGCTATTATACTATCCTTTTAGGATGTTTTATATGCATTTATAAGATATTTTATATGATTTTTGGGACTAACCTATTAACCTAGAGCCCAGTGCCAGTTTCTGTTTTCTCCTTGTTTTAGAGTATCCCAGAAAAGGAAAACCAAACGGAGTCCAATTGACGTGTCACTTGACGGAGATCATTTCTGGACCAGAAGAAGCCCACGGAGTACCAGAAGCAGGCCAGAAGAGTCCCGGGCTGCCCACGAGGGTGGGGGCGCGCCCACCCCCCTAGGGCGCGCCCCCCTGCCTCGTGGGCAGCCCGGAGACCCCCCCGAAGTGAAATCAACACAAAACTCTTCTATATATACCCAAACTTCCAGAAAGAAACCTAGATCGGAAGTTCCGCCGCCGCAAGCCTCTGTAGCCACGAGAAGTCAATCTAGGCCCACTCCGGCACCCTGCCGGAGGGGGCCATCATCACCGGTGGCCATGGAGGAGTATCCCGGAGGGGCCATCATCACCATGAAGGCCAAGGACCAGAGGGTGGAGGCCATGGAGTAGGAAGCACAAGGGGGAGAACCTCTCCTCCTCTCTTCCGGTGGCGCCGGAGTGCCATCGGGAGGGGAATCATCGCCACGGTGATCGTCTTCATCAACATCACCATCATCATCACCATCCTCACCTCTTTTACGCGGTCCACTCTCCCGCACCCCGCTGTAATCCCTACTTGAACATGGTGCTTTATGCCACATATTATGATCCAATGATGTGTTGCCATCCTATGATGTTTTGAGTAGATATCTTTTGTCTTTGGGTTGATTGATGATCTAGATTGGTATGAGTTGTATGTTTTACTTTGCCGCTGTCCTATGGTGCCCTACGTGTCGCGCAAGCATGAGGGATTCCCGTTGTAGGGTGTTGCAATACGTTCATGATTCGCTTATAGTGGGTTGGTGAGTGACTGAAACACAAACCCGAGTAAGAGGGATTGTTGCGTATGGGAATAAAGAGGACTTGATGCTTTAATGCTATGGTTGGGTTTTACCTTAATGATCTTTAGTAGTTGCGGATGCTTGCTAGAGTTCCAATCATAAGTGCATATGATCCAAGTAGAGAAAGTATGTTAGCTTATGCCTCTCCCTCATATGAAACTGCAACAGTGATTACCGGTCTTGTTAACAATTGCCTAGGACACCGCACACTGATCCATCATTATTCCACACTCGCTATTTATAATATTTAGTAATATATTCTAACTTTATGATAACAGCACCTACTTTCATATTTTAGCTCTCCGATTTCATGCAAAGATATCCTCTTCATACCCACAACATAATTTTATTTCTCGTTTCTAGTTGGAAGCAAACGTTCGGTGTACGTAGAGTCGTATCAGTGGCGGATAGGGCTTGAGAGATTATTGATCTTACCTTTAGCTCCTTGTGGGTTCGACACTCCATACTTATCACTTCCACCTTTGGAAATTGCTACGATGATTCCTTGCACTTGGGGATTATCAAATCTCATCCACCTCCTCACCAACCAGCGAGCCTACGAAGGAATTACTCACTCCCGGTGGGGAGCATCATGGAATTGGCGATGGAGATTGGTTGGTGACGACGAAGAACGAAGGTCCCCCTCTCTGGAGCCCCAAACGGACTCCAGATCTGCCCTCCCGGAGAAGAACAGGGCTTGGCGGCGGCTCCATCTCGTGAAACATGATAATTCTTTCTCCCTGAATTTTTTTCTGGAAATATGTGATTTTATAGCGTCAGGGTTGAGGTCTGCGGGGCCACCAGGTGGGTACAACCAACCTAGGCGCGCCAGGAGAGGGGGGCGTGCCCTGGTGGATTGTGCCCACCCAGGTGCCCCTCTCCGGTAGGTCTTGGCTCCAAAAGTTCTTATTATTGATATAAAAAATACCTGCAAAGTTTCGTTTCATTCCGAGAACTTTTATTTCTGCACAAAAACAACACCATGGTAGTTCTGCTGAAAACAGCGTCAATCCGGGGTTAGTTTCATTCAAATCATGCAAATTAGAGTCCATAACAAGAGGAAAAGCGTGAGAAAAAGTAGATACGTTGGAGACGTATCATCCAGCGATCCACTTCTGGATCACTGTTGTACCCCCTTGCCAAACTCATGGCAAGGCACACAATAGGTCTGGTACACAGCATGGCATACTTTATAGAACCTATGGCTGAGGCATAGGGAATGACTTTCATTCTCTTTCTATCTTCTGTCGTGGTCGGGTTTTGAGTCTTACTCTAGTTCACACCTTGCAACAAAGCCAAGAATCCTTTCTTTGACTGATCTATTTTGAACTTCTTCAAAACTTTGTCAAGGTATGTGCTTTGTGAAAGTCCTATTAAACGTCTCGATCTATCCCTATAGATCTTGATGCTCAATACGTAAGTAGCTTCACCGAGGTATTTCATTGAAAAATTCTTATTCAAGTATCCTTTTATGCTATCCAGAAATTCTATATCATTTCCAATCAACAATATGTCATCCACATATACTATCAAAAATGCTACAGAGCTCCCACCACTTTCTTGTAAATACAGACTTCACCGTAAGTCTGTATAAAACCATATGCTTTGATCACCTCATCAAAGAGTATATTCCAACTCCGAGATGCTTGCAGCAGTCCATAGATGGATCGCTGGAGCTTCCACACTTTGTTAGCACCTTTAGGATCGACAAAACATTCTGGTTGCATCATATACAACTCTTCTTTAAAAAAGCCATTAAGAGCATCTCCAACAGGTGCACAAAAATTCCTAAAATAGTTTTAGCGCGCCACTGTGGCACTTTTTGTGCGCCGGACACAACATTGCTTTAGCAGATGCCCAAAAACGCGCGCCCACAAGAACACGCAGTGTAAATTGTGAAGCGCGCGCAATCCGGCGCCTCAAATTTGCAGGTTTTGATAGCGTTTTTCAGCGTGCGCCCATTCCTGTTTTGCGCGCGCACTATTTTACAGCTTCTGCTGGAGCTGTCCGGCGCCCAAAAAACACGGATTTTAGAGCGTGGCCCAGTTTTTGGGCGCCTGTTGGAGATGCTCTAAGGAATGCAGTTTTGACATCCATTTGCCAGATTTCATAAAATGCGGCAATTGCTAACATGATTCGAACAGACTTAAGCATCGCTACAGGTGAGAAAGTCTCATCGTAGTCAACCCCTTGAACTTGTCGAAAACCTTTTACGACAAGTCGAGCTTTGTAGACAGTAACATTGCCATCAGCGTCCGTCTTCTTCTTGAAGATCCATTTATTCTCTATGGCTTGCCGATCATCGGGAAAGTCCACCAAAGTCCATACTTTGTTCTCATACATGGATCCTATCTCAGATTTCATGGCTTCAAGCCATCTGTCAAAATCTGGGCTCATCATAGCTTCTTCATAGTTCGTAGGTTCACCTTGGTCTAGTAACATGACTTCCAGGACAGGATTACCGTACCACTCTGGTGTGGAATGTGTTCTGGTTGACCTACGAAGTTCAGTAGTAACTTGATCTGAAGTTTTATGATCATCACCATTAGCTTCCTCTCTAGTTGGTGTAGGCATCACGAGAACGGATTTCTCTGATGTGCTACTTTCCAATTTGAGAGAAGGTACAATTACCTCATCAAGTTCTACTTTCCTCCCACTCACTTCTTTCGAGAGAAAGTCCTTCTTTAGAAAGGATCCATTCTTGGCAACAAAGATCTTGCCTTCGGATATGTGGTAGAAGGTGTACCCAATTGTTTCCTTAGGGTATCCTATGAAGACGCACTTCTCCGCTTTAGTTTCGAGCTTATCAGGCTGACGCCTTTTGACATAAGCGTCGCATCCCCAAACTTTAAGAAACAACAACTTAGGTTTCTTGCCAAACCATAGTTCATACGGTGTCGTCTCAAGGGATTTGGACGGAGCCCTATTTAACGTGAATGCGGTTGTCTCCAATGCATAACCCCAAAACGATAGTGGTAAATCGGTAAGAGACATCATTGAATGCACCATATCTAATAAAGTACGGTTACGATGTTCAGACGCACCATTACGATGTGGTGTTCCAGGTGGCGTGAGTTGTGAAACTATTTTCACATTATTTTTAATGAAGACCAAACTCGTAACTCAAATATTCGCCTCCGCGATCAGATCGTAGAAACTTTATTTTCTTGTTACGATGATTCTCCACTTCACTCTGAAATTCTTTGAACTTTTCAAATGTTTCAGACTTGTGTTTCATTAAGTAGATATACCCATATCTACTCAAATCATCTATGAAGGTCAGAAAATAAGGATACCCACCGCGTGCTTCAATACTCATTGGACCGCATACATCAGTATGTATTATTTCCAATAAGTCATTAGCTCGCTCCATTGTTCCAGAGAACGGAGTTTTAGTCATCTCGCCCATGAGGCATGGTTCGCAAGCATCAAATGATTCATAATCAAGTGATTCCAAACGTCCATCCGCATGGAGTTTCTTCATGCACTTTACACCAATATGACCTAAACGGCAGTGCCACAAGTATGTTGCACTATCATTATCAACTTTGTATATTTTGACATCAATATTATGAATATGTGTATCACTACGACCGAGATTCAATAAACCATTTACATTGGGTGTATGACCATAAAAGGTTTTATTCATGAAACAGAACAACAATTATTCTGTGTCTTAGATGAATAACTGTATTGCAATAAACATGATCCAGTCATATTCATGCTCAACGCAAACACCAAATAACATTTATTTTGGTTTCAACACTAATCCCGAAGGTAGAGGGAGTGTGCGATGGTGACCGTATCAACCTTGGAATCATTTCCAACACACATCGTCACCTCATCCTTAACTAGTCTCTGTTTATTCCGCAACTCCTGTTTCGAGTTACCAATCTTAGAAACTGAACCGGTATCAAATACCAAGGGGTTACTTCGAACACTAGTAAAATACACATCAATAACATGTATATCAAATATACCTTTGTTCACTTTGCCATCCTTCTTATCCGCCAAGTATTTGGGGCGGTTCCACTTCCAGTGACCATTTCATTTGTAGTAGAAGCACTCAGTTTCAGGCTTGGGTCCAGCTTTGTGCTTCTTCATGGGAGTGGCAACTTTCTTGCCATTCTTCTTGAAGTTCCCTCTCTTTACCTTGCCCTTTTTCTTGAAACTAGTGGTCTTTGTTAACCATCAACATTTGATGCTCTATCTTGATTTCTACCTTCGCTGATTTCAGCATCGCGAAGAGCTTGGGAATCGTTTTCGTCATCCCTTGCATATTATAGTTCATCACGAAGTTCTAGTAGCTTGGTGATAGTGACTAGAGAACTCTGTCAATCACTATCTTATCTGGAAGATTAACTCCCACTTGATTCAAGCGGTTGTAGTACCCAGACATTTTGAGCACATGCTCACTGGCTGAGCTATTCTCCTCCATCTTGTAGGCAAAGTAGAGGTCTCATAACTCTCGACACGGGCATGAGTCTGAAATACCAATTTCAGCTCTTGGAACATCTCATATGCTCTGTGGCATTCAAAACATTTTTTATGTCCCGGTTCTAAGCCGTAAAGCATGCTGCACTTAAACTATCAAGTAGTCATCATATCGAGCTTGCCAGATGTTCATAACGTCTGCATCTGCTCCTGCAATAGGTATGTCACTTACGGTGCATCAAGGATATAATTCTTCTATGCAGTAATGAGGGTAATCCTCAGATCACGGACCTAGTCCGCTTTATTGCTACTATCATCTTTCAACTTAGTTTTCTCTATGAACATATCAAAAATAGGGGCTATATCGCGAGCTATTGATCTACAATATAGATAGGCAAAACTATAAGAATAAGTTCATGATAAATTAAGTTCAATTAATCATATTATTTAAGAACCCCCACTTGAATAAACATCCCTCAAGTTATCTAAGTGATACATGATCCAAATCAACTAACCCATATCAGATCATCACGTGAGATGGGGTAGTCATCAATGGTGAACATCTGTATGTTGATCATATCTACTATATGACTCACGTTCGATCTTTCGGTCGCCATTGTTCCGAGACCATGTCTCTGCATGCTAGGCTCGTCAAGTTTAACCTAAGTATTCTGCATGTGTAAAACTGTCTTACACCTGTTGTATGTGAACGTAGAGTCTATCACCCCCGATCATCACGTGATGTCTTGAAACGATGAACTATAGCAACGGTGCATACTCAGGGAGAACAATCTTATCTTGAAATTAAGTGAAGGGATCATCTTATAATGCTACCACCGTTCTAAGCAAAATAAGATGCATAAAGGATAAACATCACATGCAATCAAAATATGTGACATGATATAGCCATCATCATCTTGTGCTTTTGATCTCCATCTCCAAAGCATCGTCAATATCTCCATCGTCACCAACTCGACATCTTGATCTCCATCATTGCGTCGATCGAGGTCCTCATGCCAACTATTGCTTCTACAACTATCGCTAACGCATAGTGATAAAGTAAAGCAATTACATGGCGCTTGCACTTCATACAATAAAGAGACAACCCTAAGGCTCCTGACGGTTGTCGATATTAAAAAACATGATCATCTCATACATCAACATATATCACATCATATCTTGACCATATCACATCACAACATGCCCTGCAAAAACAAGTTAGACGTTCTCTACTTTGTTGTAAGTCTTACGTGGCTGCTACGGGCTTCTAGCAAGAACTGTTCTTACCTACGCATAAAACCACAACGGTGATTCATCCAGTTTGCTGTTTTAACCTTCTTCAAGGACCGGCCGCAGTCAAATTCGATTCAACTAAAGTAGGAGGAACAGACACCCACTAGCAACCTTTATGCAAAACTAGTTGCATGTCAATCAGTGGAACCGGTCTCATGTGCGTGGACATGTAAGGTTGGTCCGGGCCGCTTCATCCCACAATACCGCCGAATCAAAATAAGATGTTGGTCGTAAGCAGTATGACTATCACCGCCCACAACTCTTTGTGTTCTACTCGTGCATATCATCTACGCATAGACCTGGCTCATGATGCCACTTTTGGGTAATGTTGCATGGAAAATAAAAAAATTCTACGCACACGCAAGATCTATCCATGGAGATGCATAGCAATGAGGGGGAGAGTGTGTCTGCGTACCCTCGTAGACCGTAAGCGGAAGTGTTTAACAACACGGTTAATGTAGTCGAACTTCTTCGCGCTCCAACCGATCAAGTACCAAACGTACGACACCTCCGCGTTCTGCACACGTTCAGCTCAGTGACGTCCTCCGCCTTCTTGATCCAGCAAGACGGAGAGGTAGAAGATGAGTTCCGGCAGCACGATGGCGTGGTGACGGTGATGGTGAAGTGATCTCCGCATGGCTTCGCCTAAGCACTATGAAAATATGACCGGGGGTGTAAACGGTGGAGGGGGCGCCGCACACGGCTAGGCAATTGTCTGTTGTGTGCTAGGCACCCCCCTCCCACATATATATAGGTGGGAGGGAGGGAGGAGCTGCCAAAGGGGGCGCCCAAGTAGGAGGAATCCTGCTTGGGGTCTCTCCCAAGCCGCGCCCTCCCCTTGCCTTGTATAAGTGCGGGGAAAATGCAGGGGAGGGTGCCCCCCTTTCCTTTCTCACTTGAGGAGGGAAAGGAAGGAGGGACCACCCCTCCCCTTTCCTTCCCCTAGGTCCTGTTGTCCAAGGAAGGGGCGCACCAAGGGCTGGTCTGTCCCCCCTTTGGCCCATTAGGCTCATACACTTACCGGGGGTGTCCGGAACCCCTTCCGGTGACCCGGTGACTACCCGGTGCACTTCGAAACTCTTCCGGTGTCCGAGTACCATTGTCCCATATATCAATCTTTACCTCTCGAACATTTCGAGACTCCTCGTCATGTCCGTGATCTCATCCGAGACTCCGAACAACATTGGTCAACAAATCATCTAACTCATATAACACTATATCGTCAATGAACGTTAAGCGTGCGGACCGTACGGGTTCGAGAACTATGTAGACGTGACCGAGATACCTCTCCGGTCAATAACTAATAGCGGAACCTGGATGCCCATATTGGCTCCTACATATTCTACAAAGATCTTTATCGGTCGAACCGTTATGACAACATACGTAATTCCATTTGTCCATCGGTATGTTACTTGCCCGAGATTCAATCGTTGGTATCTTCATACCTAGTTCAATCTCGTTACTCGCAAGTCTCTTTACTTGTTTCGTAATATATCACCTCGTGACTAAACTCCTTAGTCATTTGCTTGCAAGCTTATGATGTGTATTACCGAGAGGGCCCAGAGATACCTCTCCGATAATCGGAGTGACAAATCATAATCTCGATCTATGCCAACTCAACAAACACCTTCGGAGATACCTGTAGAGCATATTTATGATCACCAAGTTACGTTGTGATGTTTGATAGCACACAATGTATTACTCCGGTATCCAGAGTTGCATAATCTCATAGTCGAAGGAATATGTATTTGACATGAAGAAAGCAATAGCAATAAACTGAACGATCAATATGCTAAGCTGACGGATGGGTCTTGTCCATCACATCATTCTCCTAATGATGTGATCCCGTTATCAAATGACGACACATGTCTATGGTTAGGAACCTTAACCATCTTTGATCAACGAGCTAGTCTAGTAGGGCTTACTAGGGACACGGTATTTGTTTATGTATTCACACATGTATTTAAGTTTCCGATCAATACAATTCTAGAATGAATAATAAACCTTTATCATGATTTAGGAAATATAATAATAACCATTTTATTATTGCCTCTAGGGCATATTTCCATCACTAAGTCCCTGACTTTTGCATGGAGGACCCCAGACTGAAAGCAAGAAACGCGATCGGGTCCTTGACAACCGTCGCCCAGATTGAACCTCGCCGTCGCCGGGGACGAACCACTTGGCACGACGAAATTGCCCCGTGGACGACACAGGTGGGAGCGCCACCGGCCCCCTCCCTCACCTCCGCTAGGGCGAAGCCCCTCACGGTGGTCAGGGACAGACGTTCCTCTCCTTCGTTCGTGGGTGGACGACGCGTGAAAACCAGGATGTGCGACGACGCTGACCTCCTGCAGGGCTTGGTGGCAGGCGTTCATGGCGGGGTGTGGTCGGCTGCTAGTGACGCGGTACTTGCGCAGGACCTGGGCATGGATCGGGCTCACGGAGACACAGTGGCATATGTTCCATGGCTTAGATTTTTTTTCATTCGTCCAATAGATGTTGTTTTTTTCTTCAGATACACAAATATTTTTCTAACATACTAGCAATGTGCCTGTGCGTTGCAACGGATCCAAAGTAGAATAGTACTTGTTCACAAACTTGAAAAAGACACCCTAAATTTGATATACATATATCACTAAAAATATATTATGTTTCGCCCAAAATATATTTCTCGAGCTGTTTTGATGAGTGAGGGAGGTATGTGGTTGGCTTCAAGACACTAAGGAATTTTCTACAAATTGAAGCAGAAAAGTGGCTATCGTTGCAAAAGGCCACAACTTACCTCACATTCGTTAGATGCAGATCTAATGGTTAGAAATGACGGGTGACAGACACATCATCATCATCAACAGTCTTTTATAGGAGTAGAGATGATGAAATTTTTGTATATGAAGTGATTTTTTGCTAATACATGCTCTGTTTATTTGTATTTTGCAGAAATAATTTTTTTTGTAGACTAGATTAAGAAGTACCCCAACCTGTTTGGTAAACACTCGGGCAGGGGAATGGGAGTTTGCACAAGGGTGGTTATGGATGGATTAGGCATGGGAAGTAGATTTTTACTCCCATTCCCTTATTTGGCATATGATGGAAATTGACGTGGGATAAAACTCTGCTCACGAATTAATAGGGTACCCACTGGGAAGAAATCGGTGGGAATTGGCTTCCTCAACTCTCATTCCCCTTCCCACTGAAACTCCCATTCCCTCTAATCAAATAGTGGACTTTTAATCTCCTCACCCCTCAACTCCCATTCCCCATCTCTAATTCGCCCGAACCAAACACGCTGGGAGAGACAGAAGGGAAGGCAAACCTGTGTAACTTAGCGTCGGAGTGGGCCGGGTCATTAGCGGACTAGTTCAGGCGTCGCCGCCTTTATTTGCCGCCCGCCACTGATATGTATCAAATGGTGTGATCCGTATCAATGGTGCGACTATGTCTCGCTTAACGCGAGACAATAGTATGTCTCACCTCAAGCAGCCGGTCCAGCGCGGACTATAGGACTTCAACACTCCTTTTTTTATCTATTTTTCACATTTTTGCTTTATTTTTTATTTTTCTTATATTTGAAATATTCTAACTATATTTATTATAAAAATAATTTTATATACAGATTTGAAACATGTTAATCATGCATTTAGAAAATGTTAAACAAGTATGCAAAAATGTTTACAATAGATACGATAATTTTACAATGTGTACGAATCAAATAGACATGGCTAAATATATTTGTGAAATGTTAATCTGTATTTGAAAAACATGAAACATGTATATAAAAAATGAACAGGTTCTCAAGGTTGTTGCCTTCAAGGAGAGGGAGGGTTAAGACAAAACCGTAGGCTTTGTGGTTGAAGAACTTCATCATCGTCATCCAGTTCGTAGTGATTCTAGTGTTGTTTTACTCATGACATCGTTGCCTATGTAATGGAGTGAGCACTTGCTAGGATGATAGATGGTAGGCTCACCAAGTATGGTACAAGGTTACTAGATCCATTCTATGTGCGCAACCAAACAGCGTGCTTTGCATCATTGTACCCATATGTAGGCAACCAAATATAACGCATAACTTGTTGCCTTGATGCAAGGGAAGCAATATATAGACAACCAAACAATGTACAGAACATGATTTTCTTCCTGCATTACCTCAGCCAGGCCATATGTGCAGGTAACCAAAGGCATCGTAAGTTTACGTTGCATGTGATTATATGAGTTTGAGAAATTACTAATGACAAGATTAGGAGTGACCGGTCATTGTCTGTGAATGAGTTCATGGGCGTCTACAGACGGCTAGGTCCCATACTCCCTCCATTGCATAATGTAGTGCCTATAGATTTTTCTAAACGTTAGATATAACAAACTTTGACCATATTTATGGAGAAAAATAGGTACATCTAGAATACTAAATGCACATCATAAGATACATCATGAGTTATATTTTCATAATGTACATGTTTGATAGTATGGATGTAGACATTTTTCTCTATAAACTTGATCAAACACTAGTAGAAAAAGGGCCTATTGTCCCGGTTGGTAAGGGCCTTTTGTCCCGGTTTTTGAACCGGGACTAAAGGGTCGTTACTAATGCCCTAACCATTTAGTCCCGGTTCTTACACGAACCGGGACAGATGGGCCTCCACGTGGCCGGTGCGGCGAGCCCAGGCAGGAGGGCCTTTGGTCCCGGTTGGTGGCACTAAACGGGACCAATAGGCATCCACGCGTCAGCATTTCAGGGGCTGGGGTTTTTGTTTTTTTTTAAAAGGGGGGGTTTGGGGGGTTAATTTAGGTGTTTCATATATTGTGTTAGCTAGCTAATTAATAGAGAGAAGTGTCCTCTCTTATCTCCGTGCTTGGTCGACGCTACGTACTATATACGTATGGAGAGGACTAGACACGCTTGCTAGTAATCAAATGAAGGAAACAGAAGATCGTCATGAACATATGCATACAGAGAGAAGTGATATCGACCACCTCTCCTTCGAGAGATTGGTCGAACAACAAGTTCTCATATATCTATCCGACACTAGCGGCTACATATATACAATAATTATCTGTTACAATATAATCTCCTAATTAAATTGTAAGAACACAGGGTCCACATAGTATTCTCCGTTTTCAGCGATCACGTGGTCAAGGAAGAATGCCGCCAATTCCTCTTGAATTGCTCGCATACGATCTGGTGCTAGGAGTTCATCCCGCTTCCGAAACATCTAATTTGAAGAAGGGGGTCAATATATATATATATGAATAAATGAAACTCAACACAAATGATGGTAATAAAATAAAATTGTGAATATTATTGCTTACGCACTTCATATTGTTCGTCAGAGTAGCCCCGCTCACAGGTCGTGTAGCGGATGGACTCGCGAACGTAGTATCCACAGTAATTATTCCCGGGTTCCTGCCACAACCACTTTACAAGAAATAGAGGTCAACCAAACTGATAAGCAAGCATGCTAAATGGTATTGATGAAACTAGCGCTTGAATCACTAGGAGATGCGCGGAACATGCTACTATAGTACTTACTTTCGGGTGTTTAAATTGCAGCTTCTTCGGCAGTCCCGGAGCTTTTTTGGTGAATTTTCTCCAAACCCTGCCAGACAAAGAAAACAATTACTTGATATCAGGAAATGAACAAAGTTGCTGATATGGTGGATAATGATCGATTTAACTTACTTCTCGAGCATTTGAGTCATGTCCGCATAGTCCTGGGGATCTTTTCGTCTCGAGTCTAAGACGGTTACTACTCCCTGCTCAAGCTTAATCTCTAGGAGAATATAGTGGAAGCTGCGCACGCATGCATAAGTCATCAATTACATTACTATAACCTGGACTAATAAGGGAAACCGAATATGCACAAGACAGTAACACTCACTTGAAGTTGTAAGGAAAGAGTATTATATCTTTGTTCTCATTTATTACCAACGATCGTAGCAAGTTGGCCTCGGTATTTTCGGCATGATATTTAACCTCAGTTGCATCTATGAGAGTTGTGTTAATGAAACCAATATCACCGATTTGTCTTTTCTTCAATTCGGCGACCTTCAATCTGCATAATATAGTGAGGATAATTATAAATACATGGAATGAAAGAGCTGACCTATATAGAGAGACTTAATGACAGAAGTAGTACTACTTACAGACAGTAGCAAGTGACCGTTGATTTATCGAGGGCCTTTTGATTGAAAAACTGGAAGAACTCCTCAAATGGAACATTCAACAGTTCAATTCCAACGAGGTCATGCTCCGGTTTAACTCTCAGCGTCAAAGTATCCCTCCCCCCAGACTCTCTGCAGGTTTTCATGTACCAATCATGTAATCTTCGCATCATCATTGTTAGAGATCTTTCATCTTTGACGAGAGGCTTCCCGTAATGGTATTTGTGTTCGTCCACCTCCAAGATATCATAATGTACATCGTCGGGCAGGTAATCTCCAAGATTGCTATAACCGGGCACCATCCTCGGATCATTAGCGACGATGTCGCTAGACACCTTGAGCGGGGGGCACGATTGGTTCGCTTGTTCGCCGAGCTGGGCAATTTTTTTCCCAGCTCGTCGTTCTTTTAACCTTTGATCACTGACAGTACTTCCCGACCGCTCCGCTTCGGCAAATGTCTTTGCAATAATGCACTCATAGTTGCCTTTCGGCGGAGACTTTGGTGGTTTTGTCAGGGCAGCCAGAGTGCGCTTCGCTTTCACCGGATCTACCTTCTCCTCCGGAGGTGGATGTTTATTTGCTTTCACCCCTTCAAAGAAGTTCGTCAGTTCGGCTCGCACGATCTTACTGGTTTCCTCCTCGGTCCTCTCGTATGGTAACTTCTCTGGAGTCTTCAGAGAAGGACCGAATCTGTATTGCCTCCCGCCTCTGGCTGTACTGCTAGACGCCGACAGAGCAGACGGAGCGGCTGCGGCTGTCTTCTTTCCTTGCTTACGAGGCGGAGGAGAAGGACTACGACGCGCCGGAGCAGCCGGAGCGGTGGCGGGTCTCTTCCGCCCTTGCTGACGAGGTGGAGAAGGAGGAGGCTGGCTGCTCTGGCGCGCCGGCGCAGGCGGAGAAGGAGGCGGAGTGGCGCCACGCGCCGGAGAAGGAGGCTGAGTGCCCTGATCACTCGCCGGAGGAGGAGGCGGAGTGCCGCCACACGCCGGAGAAGGAGGCTGAGTGCCCTGATCACTCGCCGGAGGAGGAGGCGGAGTGCCCTTACTCGCCGGAGGCGTCCAGTTCGGAAGGTTGATGAGCTCCTTCCGCCATAGGCATGGAGTCTTCAGAGCAGAACCCAGCCGAGTCTCCCCTTCACCGGTAGGGTGGTCAAGCCGGAGGTCCTCAAATCCCTCCGTTATTTCATCCACCATCACCCTAGCATATCCTTCTGGAATTGGCCGGCAGTGGTAGGTTGCGCCGGGTTCAGGAGGTAAAACAGAGCCAACAGCCGCCTTGACTTTGAAGTTCTGCCATTGCGTCATAAGGTGGCAATGTTGAGACTCCGTGATAGCATCCACGGGGTAGCTAGCAGGAGCCGTCAAGACATGCTCCGGCTGAAGCAGCTCGGTGGAAGCCATGCTGCTTCTCCGCTGAGATGGCGGGGTAGCTTCAGGGGTAGTTTTGGCATGTCGATTGGCGTCTCGTTCCTCTAGCGCTTGAACACTTTCGTGCAGCTTCTGAATTTGGGTCTGCTCCACTTTTTTCCTCCTCTCCTAGCTTTTGTAACCGCCTGCGTCCGGAAAACCAGCCTTCCACGAAACGGAGCCTGTCGTGCCTCGTGTCCGTCCAGGGTGCTCAGGATTCCCGAGGGCCATTGTGAGCTCGTCGTTCTCTCTGTCTGGAACGAACGTCCCTTGCTGCTCTGCATCGATATAATGCTGAAGCCTCTTGACTGGTATTCTCAAAAGCTCGTCCGTCCAAACGCACCTCCCTCATACAGGGTCCAATTTTCCGCCAGCCCCGAAGAACCAAGTCCGGCAACGGTCTGGCCCGTTCATTCTCTCTGGTTCGATCCCTTTATCAAGCAGATCATTCTCAGCCTTGGCCCACTGAGGCCGGGCTTTGAGGTAGCCACCTGACCCCGTGCGATGGTGAAGCTTCTTCTTCGCAGCATTCTTCTTGTTTGTCGCTGACATCTTCTTACTCTTTTCCGATGTCTTGTGGGCCACAAATGCGGGCCAGTGATCTCTGATCTTCTCAAACCGGCCGATGAATTCTGGTGTCTCTTCTTTGTCGACAAACGTTTTCAGCTCATTCTTCCACCTCCTGAATAGGTCTGCCATCTTCTTAAGAGCATGAGACTTGATTAATTGCTCTTTAACTGGCTTCTCCGGATCCTCCTCTGGCGGTAGGGTGAAATTTGCCTTCAGCTCACTCCAAAGATCATCTTTCTGCATATCATTGACATAAGACACCTCAGGGTCTTCCTTCTTAGGCTTATACCATTGGTGGATGCTGATCGGGATCTTGTCCCTAACAAGAACCCCGCATAGAGCAGCAAATGCTTCCTTTGTCCGGATGGGTTCAATCGGTTGGCCGTCGCGCACGATTGCTGTGATCTCAAACCTTTCATCTGAGCACAACTTTCTCTTTGGGCCTCGTCTCTTTACCGAAGTTGTGCTCGATCCAGGCCGTCGTGGCCCAGTAGGTGGCATTTTTTTATTTTTTCCCAGTTTTTTGTTTTCTTTTTTGCTTTATTTATTTTATTTTGTTTCTACTTACAACAAAATACTTATTTATTTTATTTTATTTTGTTTCTAATTACTTATTTATTTTACTTTATGATAATTCTTTTTGCTATTAAAGTTTCTATCAAAAAAAGTTCCTTAGGAAAATTCTTTTTGCTTTTAATGATTTTGAACAGAAAATACTTCGATAATTTTAGTTGCATCAATTTTATATGATTTTAGTTTCAATAATACTAGAGGTTTCTTATAATGTTTTGAACAGAAAATACTTTGTTAATTTTAGTTTCATAAATTTTATTGAAGTTTATTTTATTTTGTTTCTACTTATATATTTAATAAAGTTTATATTATTTTGTTTCTAATTAATTATTTATTTTATTTGTTATTTTTCATGCACCATTTTTCATGCACTTACTAATTATTTTGAGCTATAAGACCCTAAAATTGAAAAGTATTTCAAATGAACTCTGAAAAGGTTGAAAGTTGGCATGGTATCATCATTTCATCCACATAGCATGTGCAAGAAAGTTGAGAGGGTTACGGCAAAAACTAGATGCACTTCGTGTACAAAACGGACAATGGTATCATACTCGTCTGTTACAAAGTTGGCATGGTATCATCATAATAGTTGCGGGAGAAAGTCTTCACTTTTTCTTCGCTTGTGTCATTTGCTTATTGCGCCGTAACCATGGATAATCTTCATCGTTTATCAGGATGCTTGGGTCAGCCTTGACTTTGAAGGGAGGAATTTCATGAAACTTTTCATAATCTTCAGACATGTCTGTCTTGCCCTCCACTCCTACAATGTCCCTTTTTCCTGAAAGAACTATGTGGCGCTTTGGCTCATCGTATGATGTATTCGCTTCCTTATCTTTTCTTTTTCTCGGTCTGGTAGACATGTCCTTCACATAGATAACCTGTGCCACATCATTGGCTAGGACGAACGGTTCGTCAGTGTACCCAAGATTGTTCGGATCCACTGTTGTCATTCCGTACTGTGGGTCTACCTGTACCCCGCCTCCTGACAGATTGACCCATTTGCACTTAAACAAAGGGACCTTAAAATCATGTCCGTAGTCAAGTTCCCATATGTCCATTATGTCACCATAATATGTGTCCTTTCCCCTCTCGGTTGCAGCATCAAAGAGGACACCGCTGTTTTGGTTGGTGCTCTTTTGATCTTGGGCGATCGTGTAAAATGTATTCCCATTTATCTCGTATCCTTTGTAAGTCAATATAGTCGAAGATGGTCCCCTGGACAACGAGTACAACTCATCACAAACAGTGGTGTCACCTCTGAGACGTGTTTCCAACCAACTGCTGAAAGTCCTGATGTGTTCACATGTAATCCAGTCGTCACACTGCTCCGGGTGTTTGGAGCACAGACTGTTCTTGTGTTCATCGACATACAGGGTCACCAAGGTAGAGTTCTGTAGAACTATGTAGTGTGCTTGAGACCAAGAATGCCCGTCCCTGCATATTATTGAGTCCGCTCCTAGCGTGCCTTTTCCAGTCAGTCTCCCCTCATACCGCGATTTAGGGAGACCTATCTTCTTAAGGCCAAGAATGAAGTCAACACAAAACCCAATGACATCCTCTGTTTGATGGCCCATGGAGATGCTTCCTTCTGGCCTAGCGCGGTTACGGACATATTTCTTTAGGACTCCCATGAACCTCTCAAAGGGGAACATATTGTGTAGAAATACGGGCCCCAGAATGACAATCTCGTCGACTAGATGAACTAGGACGTGCATCATGATATTGAAGAAGGATGGTGGGAACACCAGTTCGAAACTGACAAGACATTGCGCAACATCACTCCTTAGCCTTGGTATGATTTCTGGATCGATCACCTTCTGAGAGATTGCATTGAGGAATGCACATAGCTTCACAATGGCTAATCGGACGTTTTCCGGTAGAAGCCCCCTCAATGCAACCGGAAGCAGTTGCGTCATAATCACGTGGCAGTCATGATACTTTAGGTTCTGGAACTTTTTCTCCGGCATATTTATTATTCCCTTTATATTCGACGAGAAGCCAGTCGGGACCTTCATACTGAGCAGGCATTCAAAGAAGATTTCTTTCTCTTCTTTCGTAAGAGCGTAGCTGGCAGGACCTTCATACTGCTTCAGAGGCATGCCGTCCTTTTTTTGCAAACGTTGCAGGTCCTCCCGTGCCTCAGGTGTATCTTTTGTCTTCCCATACACGCCCAAGAAGCCTAGCAGGTTCACGCAAAGGTTCTTCGTCACGTGCATCACATCGATTGAAGAGCGGACCTCTAGGTCTTTCCAGTAGGGTAGGTCCCAAAATATAGATTTCTTCTTCCACATGGGTGCGTGTCCCTCAGCGTCATTCGGAACAGCTAGTCCGCCGGGACCCTTTCCAAAGATTACGTGTAAATCATTGACCATAGCAAGTACGTGATCACCGGTACGCATGGCGGGCTTCTTCCGGTGATCTGCCTCGCCTTTGAAATGCTTGCCTTTCTTTCGACATTGATGGTTGGTCGGAAGAAATCGACGATGGCCCAGGTACACATTCTTCCTGCATTTGTCTAGGTATATACTTTCAGTGTCATCTAAATAGTGCGTGCATGCGTGGTATCCCTTGTTTGTCTGTCCTGAAAGTTTACTGAGAGCGGGCCAATCGTTGATGGTTACAAACAGCAACGCATGCAGGTTAAATTCCTCCTGTTTGTGCTCATCCCACGTACGTACACCATTTCCATTCCACAGATGTAAATGTTCTTCAACTAATGGCCTTAGGTACACATCAATGTCGTTGCCGGTTTGCTTAGGGCCTTGGATGAGAACTGGCATCATAATGAACTTCCGCTTCATGCACATCCAAGGAGGAAGGTTATACATACATAGAGTCACGGGCCAGGTGCTGTGATTGCTGCTCTGCTCCCCGAAAGGATTAATGCCATCCGCGCTTAAACCAAACCATACGTTCCTTGGGTCAGCTGCAAACTCAGCCCAGTACTTTCCCTCGATTTTTCTCCACTGCGACCCGTCAGCGGGTGCTCTCAACTTCCCGTCTTTCTTACGGTCCTCACTGTGCCATCGCATCAACTTGGCATGCTCTTCATTTCTGAACAGACGTTTCAGTCGTGGTATTGTAGGAGCATACCACATCACCTTCGCAGGAACCCTCTTCCCGGGGGGCTCGCCGTCAACATCACCAGGGTCATCTCGTCTGATCTTATACCGCAATGCACCGCATACCGGGCATGCATTCAGATCGTTGTACGCACCGCGGTAGAGGATGCAGTCATTAGGGCATGCATGTATCTTCTGCACCTCCAATCCTAGAGGGCATACGACCTTCTTTGCTGCGTATGTACTATCGGGCAATTCGTTATCCTTTGGAAGCTTCTTCTTCAATATTTTCAATAGCTTCTCAAATCCTTTGTCAGGCACAGCATTCTCTGCCTTCCACTGCAGCAATTCCAGTACGGTACCGAGCTTTGTGTTGCCATCTTCGCAATTGGGGTACAACCCTTTTTTGTGATCCTCTAACATGCGATCGAACTTCAGCTTCTCCTTTTGACTTTCGCATTGCGTCCTTGCATCGACAATGACCCGGCGGAGATCATCATCATCGGGCACTGGTTCCTCTTGATCTTCAGCAGCTTCCCTCATTGCAGCATCATTGGGCACATCGTCTGGTTCCTCTTGATCTTCAGCAGCTTCCCCCGTTGCAGCATCACCGTATTCAGGGGGCACATAGTTGTCATCGTCCTCTTCTTCTTCGCCGTCTTCCATCATAACCCCTATTTCTCCGTGCCTCGTCCAAACATTATAGTGTGGCATTAAACCCTTGTAAAGCAGGTGAGTGTGAAGGATTTTCCGGTCAGAGTAAGACTTCGTATTCCCACATGTAGGGCATGGACAACACATAAAACCATTCTGCATGTTTGCCTCAGCCACTTCGAGAAAATCATGCACGCCCTTAATGTACTCGGAGGTGTGTCTGTCACCGTACATCCATTGTCGGTTCATCTGCGTGCATTATATATAATTAAGTGTGTCAAAAACCATTACAGAACATCATGAATAGATAATTAAGTGACCAAATTAATATAAGTTCATCATCACATTAAAACCAAAGTACATACATAGTTCTCATCTAACAACATATAGCTCTCCAGAGCATCTAATTAATTAAACCATACATTGAAACTATGTAAAACATTTCAATGCGAAAACAAATGCGATCATAATCGCAACCAAGGTAACAATTGATCCAACGGCATAATGATACCAAGCCTCGGTATGAATGGCATATTTTCTAATCTTTCTAATCTTCAAGCGCATTGCATCCATCTTGATCTTGTGATCATCGACGACATCCACAACATGCAACTCCAATATCATCTTCTCCTCCTCAATTTTTTTTATTTTTTCCTTCCAGTAATTGTTTTCTTCTTCAACTAAATTTAACCTCTCGACAATAGGGTCGGTTGGAATTTCCAGTTCAACCACCTCCTAGATAAATAAAATCTATGACACGTTGGTCGGCATAATTGTCATAAACAATAAATGAACCAAATAGTTATAAAAAGATAATATATACCACATCCGAATCATAGACAGGACGAGGGCCGACGGGGGCGGATACCAAAACCATCGCACTATATAATAAGAAGGAATAATAAAAGTAACAAAATTAGACAAGTATCTATCTGAAGTAAGAATTTTTGTTTCTTTCAGAAAGAAGATAAGAACAAGAGGCTCACCACGGTGGTGCTGGCGACGAGATCGGCGCGGGTGATCGACGGCGGTGAAGACGGGGACGAGACGTTACGGACCGCTAAACCTAGACAAATCTCGGGGAAAATGGAGCTCGGAGGTCGAGTTTCGAGAGGAGAAAGATTAACTAGGGTGGCTCAGACATTTCATCGAACACCTCATGTTCATAGGAGGTGAGCTAGAGCACCCAAATGCCCTCCCCTCGACGGCCAGAAAAAATAGAGCACTGTGGAGTGCTTTGCTGCGGCGATGGGGTATATATAGGCAGCTCATTTGTCCCGGTTCGTGGCTAGAACCGGTACTAAATCTGGGCCTTCTGTCCCGGTTCATGCCAAGAACCGGGACCAATGGTTGTGGGCCAGGAGCGAGGCCCATTAGTCCCGGTTCGTGCCTCGAACCGGGACAAATGGTTCCATACGAACCGGGACCAATGCCCACGAGGCCCCGGCCGGCCCCCTGGGCTCACGAACCGGGATGAATGCCCCCATGGGTCTCGGTTCGTGACTGAACCGGGACTAATGGGCTTGCCATGCCCGAACAAAAGCCCTGTTTTCTACTAGTGAACTTGGCAATTTTTGACTTTCAGAAAAATCTATATGCACTCTATTGTGGAATGGAGGGAGTATGTTTTAGGGGCCGGATTAGCTAGGTCTGGCTGTAGATATATAGATGCTCTAACAGCATCTACAGCCGGACTTGGCAAATCCGGCCCCTCAAACGCCCGCGGAGGCGCCCGTCCGCGGGCACTGACCGGTCACTCCTCATATTTCCTTCTCCACATACAACTCTCTCATATTCATCCCCTAAATCCATAAAAAAGCATGCAGAATATATATAGCTATGTACTACGTTCTATACTACTCAAATTTTGTCATTGTCGGAGATGGCCGGAGCCGCCCGCGCCGGAGCCTGGGCCGCCTGCGCCACCTCCATCTGTTGCCGACGGCGACGCCTGGCCTCCGCAGCCGACTCCGAGAGGATGGAGTTCAGGATGGCGTGCTGCTCCGGCCACATGCCCATGTCCTCCTCCATTGCCGGCGCCTCCTCCGCCCCCACATCCAGCGGCGGCGCTCCACCGACTGCTCCTCCTCCTCCTCTTCCTCCTCCGCCGGCTCCTGCTCCTCCTCCGTCGGCTCCTGCTCCTCCTCCTCCGCCGGCTCCTGCTCCTCCTTCTCTTTCTCCGCCCCCGACACCTCCTCTTCAACCTCCTCGAAATCCTCCTCCGGTTCCAGAGGTAGCCCTGCTTCCCTATGGATCTGGACCTGCTCAAGGAGGAAGGGACGGTGCTGGATCATGTAGTAGCGGTGGCGTGGGGGCATGGCTAACGGGCTCGAGTGGCGGCGGAGGGAGGGAAGAGGCGGATGTGCTAGGGCTGGGGGCGCTGGCCGGCTTAAATAGCCAGCTAAGGCCTCGGGTGGCGAGCTGGAGCGGCGCCACGCGGCAGTCACACCGCGGCGACGGTCGAGGCGCCCGTCGGACCGTCGGGTTTCCCAGCTAGTTCGTGTGGGGTGTTAAATTGTGATCCAAATTCTAGTACTGTGTTGGACTAGACGTAGTACAACCAGTGTGGGCCTTTGCGTTGGCGTCGACGCGTACGAGTACAACTCGTTTACTTGTCCTACAAGGACTCCTATGTGTTGCCCCTCATATATACTCCATGTAGTCGCACCTCAGACGGTCTGTCGTCTCGTGCTTGTAATACTCCTCCTCATAGTGATTGCACCTTCGTGCGTTCGTGGTTTTCTCCCGCAAGGGTTTCCACGTAAAAATCCGTGTCTCTTTGTCTCGTTTATTCTCGTTATTATCTAACAGTGGTATACAGAGCCAAGTTTTCAGATACGAGATTTAAGAGACGAGAGAATTAGGGTTACGGCGTCCCGTGCGCCGCCGCCGACGCCACCTGGCGATCCGAAGCCAGATCGAGTAAAAGTCGAGACCGACAGTTTTTTCTACTGCTGATCCGATTCCTACCCGAGCAATCCACCCTGCTGTCAAATCACAAGTCGCCAAGTTCCTGTGCTTCTCCACGTACCGCTCAAGTCCCGAGGCAGCCGCTAGCGCTTTTTCTTTGCTTGAAGTGGATTGCGTGGCTACAGCTACTAGTCCACGATTGAAGCCAATTCATCTACAGAGTACTATTTGGGTACTGTTCACGTGAAGACCAGAGTCTCCTAGTTCTCACGTGAGCTTGTGCTAGTTTGGCTCTTGTGCTTTTAAACTCCAGTCGCTACATCTAACCGAGGAAACTGCCAGGTGCTATTTGTTTTAGTTTTTTGCTCCGCATAATTAAATCTATCAAGCATTTTTCTACCGGCTTGTACTACTTTGTGCATAGATTTATCTACTCATGGCATCCATGAAGTACGATCTTCCGCTGCTGGACCGTGACACAAGGTTTACCCTATGGCAAGTCAAGATGCGGGCGTTGTTGGCACAGTCCGACTATGATGAAGCACTGGATAGTTTTGGAAAGAATAGAATTCAGGACTGGACTGATGAGGAGAAAAGAATTGATTGTAAGGATTTGTCACAAATTCAACTCCATTTGCATAATAATATTTTACAGGAAGTTTTGAGCGAGAAAACAGCCGCCGCTCTATGGTTAAATCTGGAAGGGATTTGCATGACTAGAGATCTCACCAGCAAGATGCATCTGAAGCAAAAATTATTCCTGCACAGGTTACCCGAGGGAGGTAATGTTTTGAATGATATTTCAGAATTTAAAGAGATCATATCTGATCTAGCTGCAATGGAGGTTAAGTATGACGAGGAAGATACTGCTTTAATGTTACTTTGTTCACTGCCAAGTTCTTATACCAATTTTAGAGACACCATATTATACAGTCGTGATACTCTCACACTTAATGAAGTTTATGAAGCTTTGAACTCTAAGGAGAAGATGAAATTAATGGTGCCTCATGATGGTTCGAGTTCATCCCAAGACGAGGGATTATCTGTTCGTGGCAGGACAAAGGAGAAGAACTCCAATAATGGAAATAGAGGCAAAAGTAAAAACGGCTACAGGGGCCGGTCGCAATCCGGAGACAAGAAGTATTGCAGGTATTGCAAGAGAGACGGGCATGACATCTCTGAGTGTTTCAAGTTGCAGAACAAGGAAAAGAGAAAAGGTAACAAACCAGGTGAAAATTCTGCGAACGTTGCTCGTGATGATAGTTCCGATGATGCTCTTGTCGTTATTGCTGGATGTGCTAAGACCAATGATGAGTGGGTACTTGACACTGCATGCACTTTTCATATGTGTCCACATAGAGATTGGTTTAATACTTTTGATTCCACTACTTCTGCTGGTTCCGTTTTGGGTTTTGATAATTCACCATGCAAGATTGAAGGCATAGGTTCTATTCGAATCAAGATGTTTGATGGCATAATCAGAACTTTGACAGATGTTTAGTATATTCCGAAGATGAAGAGAAATCTTATTTCTATGAGTGCCCTTGATGCAAAGGGGTACAAGTATTCAGGTGGAGATAGTGTTTTGAAAGTCACCAAAGGTTCCCTTATTGTGATGAAAGGTGATTTGAGTTCGACCAATGGTCTTTATTACCTTCGGGGTTCTACTGTTTCAGGTAACGCTACTCCAGTTATTTCAAAGAATTCTGATTGTGATGCTGCTAACCTTTGGCATATGCGTCTTGGACATATGAGTGAACTTGGTTTGGACGAGTTAAATAAGAGAGGTCTTCTTGATGGATATGAACCTGGTAAATGGAAATTTTGCGAGCATTGTATTTTCAGCAAACACAAGAGGGTGAAGTTCAACACTTCGACTCATACAACTGAAGGTATTCTTGATTATGTGCATTCTGATTTATGGGGACCATCTCGCAAGAAGTCACTTGGTGGTGCCAGTTACATGCTGACTATTATTGATGATTATTTGAGAAAATTTTGGCCTTATTTCTTGAAGCATAAATATGAAGCATTCTCAGCATTTAAGGAGTGGAAGATTATGATTGAAAGACAAACTGAAAAGAAGGTAAAAATACTTCGCACTGATAATGGTATGGAATTCTGTTCTAAGCAATTTAAGAATTATTGCAAGTCTGAAGGCATTGTCAGACACTACACCGTTCCTTATACTCCTCAACAAAATGGTGTTGCTGAGCGTATGAACAGGACCATTATTTCCAGAGCCCCTTGCATGTTGTCCAATGCAGGTTTGCATAGGCGTTTTTGGGCTGAGGCCGCTTCCACTGCTTGTTTCTTATTAACCGTTCACCATCTATTGCTCTTAATAAGAAAACTCCAATTGAGGTACGGTCTGGTTCACCTGCTTATTATTCACAGTTGAGAGTTTTTGGTTGCACTGCTTATGCTCATGTTGATAATGGAAAATTGGAGCCTAGGGCTGTTAAGTGCATCTTTCTTTGTTATAAGTCTGGTGTTAAAGGTTTTAAATTGTGGAATCCTGAAACCCAGAAGGTGGTTATTAGCAGAAATGTTATCTTTAATGAATCTGCTATGTTACATGATGTTTCATCTACTAATGTTCCCATTGAGAGTGAACAGCAGCCTATTGTTCAGGAGCCTACTGTTCAGGTGGAGCATGTTATTGATTCAGGTGATACTTCTGGTAATGAAATTGTTGATGCACATGATGAACCCGTCGTTAATGATGATCATGTCACTCCCACTCCAAATCAGCCTGTTGTTCCGCCCAGTTGGAATCTTGCACGTGACAGAGTTAGGCGGGGTATTAATAAACCTGAGAGGTTAATTGAAGAGTGCAATATTGTTTCTTTTGCTTTATCTGTTGCAGAAGAAATTGAAGGTAATTCTGAGCCTTCTTCATATTCCGAGGCTATTATTTCTGGTGATAGTGATAAGTGGATGACCGCTATGCATGATGAGATGGAATCACTTGAAAAGAATGGCACTTGGGATTTAGTAAGATTACCTAGAGAGAAGAAACCTATTCGTTGCAAGTGGGTTTTCAAGAGGAAAGAAGGTGTTTCTCCTAATGATGAGACAAGATATAAAGCAAGGTTAGTTGCTAAAGGTTACAGTCAGATTCCAGGTATTGACTATAACGGAGTCTTTTCTCCTGTTGTGAAGCATAGCTCTATTCGCACTTTACTCGGTATTGTTGCCATGCATGATCTTGAGCTTGAACAATTGGATGTTAAAACTGCATTTTTACATGGAGAATTAGAAGAGGATATTTATATGGAACAACCTGAAGGTTTTGTTATTCCTGGAAAAGAAAAGCTTGTCTGTAAGTTAAAGAAATCTCTTTATGGATTGAAGCAATCCCCTAGACAATGGTACAAGAGATTTGACACCTTTATGCTCTCTCAAGGTTTCAAAAGGTCTAATTATGATAGGTGTCTATTTGAAAATTGTCAATGGTTCAACTATTTATTTGCTTCTTTATGTTGATGATATGCTTATTGCTGCAAAGAGTATGTCAGATATTGATGAACTAAAGAAGCAATTGAGTAATGAATTTGAGATGAAGGATTTGGGTGCAGCAAAGAAAATACTTGGCATGGAAATATCCAGAGATAGACCATCTGGAAAAGTGTATCTAAGTCAGAAGGGATATATTGATAAAGTTCTTCGTCGTTTTAATATGCATAATGCCAAGCCAGTAAGTACTCCGTTAGCTGCACACTTCAAGTTATCATCAGCCTTATGTCCTAAGTCAGATGCAGATATTGAGTACATGTCTAGAGTTCCCTATTCGAGTGCAGTTGGTTCACTTATGTATGCCATGGTTTGTTCTCGTCCGGATTTATCTTATGCATTGAATGTTGTCAGTAGATACATGGCTAATCCTGGAAAAGAGCATTGGAAAGCAGTTCAGTGGATTTTCAGATACCTGCGTGGTACTTCTAATGCTTATTTACAGTTTGGGAAAACTGGAGATGGACTTGTTGGTTTTGTTGATTCTGATTTTGCTGGTGATTTGGATAAGAGAAGATCACTCACAGGTTATGTTTTCACCATTGGTGGTTGTGATGTGAGTTGGAGAGCAACTTTGCAGTCTATTGTGACTTGTTCCACCACTGATGCCGAGTATTTGGCTATTTCTGAGGCATGCAAAGAAGTTATCTGGTTGAGAGGTTTGTACACTGAGCTTTGTGGAGATTCATCTTGCCCTACCATATTTTCTGACAGTCAAAGTGCCATATATCTTACAAAGAATCCAATGTATCATGAGAGAACAAAGCACATTGATGTCAGATTTCATTATATTCGAGATGTTGTTGCTGAAGGCGATTTGAAGGTATGCAAGATAAGTACTCATGATAATCCTGCTGATATGATGACAAAGCCAGTTCCGACCAATAAGTTTGAGCTTTACTCAGGCTTAGTTGGTATTTCTCACTAGTCTTCTGGACTTTGACGCATAAGGTGTTTATGCTGATTTGGATGGAGTTATTCACTTTCTTCGACTACTGGAGGGAATTTGGCTCAAGGTGGAGATTGTTAAATTGTGATCCAAATTCTAATACCGTGTTGGACTAGACGTAGTACAACCGGTGTGGGCCTTTGCGTTGGCGTCGACGCGTACGAGTACAACTCGTTTACTTGTCCTACAAGGACTCCTATGTGTTGCCCCTCATATATACTCCATGTAGTCGCACGTCAGACGGTCTGTCGTCTCGTGCTTGTAATACTCCTCCTCATAGTGATTGCGCCTTCGTGCGTCCGTGGTTTTCTCCCGCAAGGGTTTCCACGTAAAAATCCGTGTCTCTTTGTCTCGTTTATTCTCGTTATTATCTAACATGGGGCCATGCCGTCAAGTCGACGTGGCAGGCGTGCCCGGGCGCCCCGTATCCGCCTCATATTTGGGCTGGATATGGGGGTGCCGGTCAGCCCGTGCGTTTGAGGGGCTGTCTGGGTCAAAAAATCGTGACCAGATAGTGACTGGACGCAATGGCGCAGCTAGAAATATAAAGTTGGGCGGGCCAGACTGAGATTGATGCTTAATTAGGCTAAAATCTTGTAGTGCTTTGTATTCATGGGGTGATCCTATGTATAGTTTTGTAATTTTGCTAAAAGTCCGGGCGGGCCATGGCCTATTCGCCCACAACGTAGCTCCGCCGATGACCGGGCGGCACCCGAGTGTATGAGACGGGTTTGAGAGGTCCGGTGGGTAGATGCTGTAAAGGCTGATGAATTATTTGCATATTTTCCTCGAACGACTAAATCCACGAGCTCCCACGTTGTAAAGCGGGACCTTCTCCGACAAGGAGGTCCCACGACCCGGCTTGCTCTGGCAACTTGTGCACGTGACCCCACCGGATTGGCTGCGCCGGCTTCAAGACGGCGACCTCGTCCCAGAATCTTCGCGGTAATATGCCCACTGGACGACTGGAGCTCCGACGTGCTCCATGGAAATCCCCAGACTGCCCGTCGCTGCGCGCCCCGCAGACTCGAGAAACATCAGGGGCATTTCGGACTTCCGTCCAGTGAGGTGTCTGTCAGTGCTGAGCCCCCACGCAATCGCCACGGCCACACCAGCTCCTCCGTTCGCGCTCACTCGCGGGGTCCTCCGGCGGCGATGCGGAGCAGCAGCCATGGAGGCTCTCAGCTCCAGCCGCTTCTCTAGCGCTTTCCCCAGCCTCCTCGACCACGTCCCCAAGGCGCCGAAGCCCCCGCGCCACGGCCGCCGTCGTTGTCTCCAGACGCTAGCCTCCGCGCCCGCCGATGCCGCCGCGCCGTGTCCCTCGTCCTCGCCGCCGCTCTACCGGATCCTGGCCGCCGCGCTGAGGGGAGGGCGCGCGCGGGGGGAGCTGCCCGACCTGGCTGCGGCAGGAGGAGGAGGCGGGGCGGGGATAGGGACGCTGCTGATGAGCACGACGGCGGCGGCGGTGACCAAGGCGCGGGAGAGCCCGTACCTGCTGGCGCTTGCGGCGAACCCGACGTTCGTGTCGGGGATGGTGGCGTTCGCGGTGGCGCAGGCCGCCAAGGCCCTGCTCACCTCCGTGGTGGAGCGGCGGTGGAGCCTGCGGACGCTGTGCAGCTCCGGGGGCATGCCCTCCTCGCACTCCGCGCTCTGCACCGCGCTCACCGCCTCCGTCGCGCTCTGCCACGGCGTCGGCGACGCGCTCTTCCCCGTCTGCCTCGGCTTCAGCCTCATCGTCATGTACGACGCCACCGGCGTCCGGCGCCACGCCGGGATGCAGGCCGAGGTGAGCTCGTGCTGCTTGAATTTATCCATTCTGTGATCTGTATTTCGTTGCACCGTAGGTTTTATTCTGCCAAATGTTGTGTTAGATGAGCAGAGCTCACTGTATAAAGTGAAGCAGAGTTCAGAGGATGGATGAGTTTGAGCTCATTGTTGTTTGGGGAGTAGAATGTTTTCCAGTTCTGTCAACGGGTGGACGAGTTTGAGCTCAGCTCACACCTCTGGGCATCCATGCCATCCTTCACCGGGGATAAACTGTCAAATGTTCGGTCCATAATGGTGCTACATGCCGTTTCATACTTTCATGCTAGATTTACTAGGATTTTTGGGATTCTACCAGTTGTTACATTGCATGAATGCGTGCACAGTTTGAGGATCTAGATTGATACTAGCTAGTCTGTTATTAAGCTTGTACTCTTGTTCTTGTTACTCTGCTTTAGTTGATTTAGTGTGATCAAATTTTGCTGAATGTTAAGACTTGAGCTCAAGGAAGTTCTCAGCCCATTGTCTGGTGTACATCCAGGACTAGATTTCATTTTATTCGGATTGCTTGTATGTTTTCATTGTTAGACAGGTCTAACCACCCTCCTTTGAAAAATGAAAACTGATTGTTCATATGTGCAGTACAATTGAAAGTTTGAAACTGCATTTGGAATGGGGACCATGATTTGCCATCTTTGCGAAACTATTCTGGTTGTATTTTTTTACTAACTACAGTGCAATTGCACTGCATATCTTTTTATATATAGCTAGATAATATCAGTCTCAGGGTCTTGGATTGGAAATCCTGTCAAGTTAGCTAAATTGCAGAAGTCAGTCAGTTGTTTGATGCCTTGACTCGAATTCTGAAAGATTTCATGCATGGCTTGTCTCTTTTGGTGTACAAGACTAAACATGCTGTTCTTTATCAATACTATCTATATCTATATCTATACTACTATATAGCGTACGAGTTTTGAATGTTTGGATTCACGCGTTAAAATGCATTTCTGGCCGTTCATTGGGCTTCATCCGACGGCTTTATAGTGCAGGGATTCGCTGGTACAGTGTTATCTGGGTCCTTCCAGAAACATCGATCGTTTAGCGCCGAGTAAACCCCACTGCATGTCGGTTCGTGGAGCAAGCTGTCACCGTGCCATATTGGCCTCGCCTGGATCTGTACAAATTGTTTTTATAGTACACCCACATAGCTACATGGCCTGGGTGGTCAGAGAAACAAGTGGGATCCGTACCACTAAGTCTGACTGGAGGTGAAAAAGTAGAAGGATAGAAAGTAAAAAGTAAACAAGTCAAACCAGGTGCAGCCCGCACATACTTCTTTTTTAGCCTGCACATACGGAGTAGGATACAGGGCCTCACTGCCGCATTCTGGGTGGAAAGCTGTAGTAAATGCCACAGTGAAATATAGCAGGTAGGCACTACCTAAACCTAGGTATATATGAGCCTGTTTTTTTTTACTAAATTTTAAACATGTTTGATAATGTCAAAAAGTACATACACAAAATCACGCGTACATCTTCGCGAAATATGTGCGGGAGATAAAATTTTATAAATAGTTGCCTTTTTATTTTGCCTCCGTATAAAAGATAAATTTTAGTGCTTCTAATAGCGTTTCACAACACATTTTTTTTTGTCTTTTTTGCACATGCAAAAAAAGTTGTTTAATTCTTCCATGAAACTTTCTATTAGCACGTAGAACATGGTGGAGATGATTGCGTGCAACTTTTTTTTCTTCAGAAATTTGTCATTTAGAAATGTGTTTTTCGAAATGGGTTCATATGTAGTTTTTTCATAATGTGTTTTCCGAAGTGAGCTATATGTACTTTTTTTCATAATTTCTTGTCATTTAGAAATGTGTTTTTCGAAGTGGGTTCATCTATGTATTTTCCGCAATAGGTACCCCAATTTTGTGCAAATTACATATTGATGTGATAGTGATTGAGTAAGAACATGAGAAGCTTTCTTATGCTAATTCTGAGTACATGCACAATGGACATTTGTTTCATTTCTCCATCATTTTCATGACTTATTTTCACCAAAATCACTCTGCAATGTAAAGACGCGCATTGCGCGTGCATGCATACTAGTAGACTTTAGTACCCATAATGGATCAGGTCACCAGTTTATAAGTTTGCTTGTTGGTTTATGATTCAGGGTGGTAACTATTATGATGCTGTTCATAAATCTGTAGTGACTAGCTAGCAGCTCAAATTTGAACTTCTGCCATTCCATTGCTTTGTTGATACACCACACCTCACCTTGCACTAACTGGCTGTAATATAGGGCTCGGGTCAGTCAATTTTTTAAATTAACTCAATTAAATCACAAAAACTTTGAGCAACTAACTTGCAGAGTTCATGACACTGAATAGGTTATCGCATTCTGAGTTCATGACACTGAATTGGCACTTCTAGAGCATCAACCAAACACGCTCAAAGTCTCTCGGTTTGGTTTCGGATACATACAGGCCTAGTGACTAAACTTGCTTTTCTTTGGCACCTCCCACCCTTCAAATATCGTGGCTACATCATTCCTGCATATGAGCGTCTGTTGTTTGCCTATTATTACATACCTGAAATGTGTGCTCTATGTTGATGATGATGCAGGTACTCAATAAGATCGTTGAGGACCTGTTCCAGGGCCACCCGATCAGCGAAAGGAAGCTCAAGGAGCTGTTAGGGCACACCCCGTCGCAAGTCTTCGCCGGCGCATTTCTGGGCATCTTGGTGGCCTGGTTCTGCTGCCAGGGTTGTATCGGTGCCATCTGATGTTGACGTTGTAGTATGTGTGACTGCTTCAGAAATGGAGTCATTTTGTACCATCATTGGGGGAAAACATAGGTGCTTTCTTGGGATAATGTTGGATGTACATAATTGCATGGATGGTATCACCACTTCTCAATTCATAGTTGAGGCTTTGGTCTGATTTGAGATTTATATGGTTTTGGTAGTCCTGCCTGCTCTGGATGACTAAACAACAAGAATCAAAGCTAGTAGTACATAGAGAAGTGAGTTTTAGCGCGCTCGTATACCATCCTTTTGAGGCGCTTTTCCCTGGAAAATGGTGATATTTGCCGCATCGAGTCTCCGATCTGACCTTTGCTTCTTGCTTTTGTATCAGAAATGCTTTCTACTTCCCTTTTTGTTAACTTACTACTGCATATAGGCATTTTGCCTAGCCGATCGTTGCATGCTGGCCACTACTAGCCAGGGAAATTAAAGAGGCAGAGGAGATTCAACCACCCAAAGCCTCTTGGCGTTGACGTTCTTGTGGTTTGTCTTCGAAATTCTTCAGTGATGTTGTGCTTTTACCTAAGAAAGTGAAACCATTTCGTACTTCAAAGCCCTTTGACTGCATGAAAATGGCACATAAGGACATTTTTATAAGGGCATCTAATGCCAGAGTGGTAAATTTGAGCAGGCTTGGGAATTAGGGGTAAATCCGAGCAGTGGGTTTGAGTTGAGGGCTAAAATGTAATTGGCCTTATTTTATATTAATGTATCTCTTCAATTCATTGTTCATATTTTCACTTCTTTGATTGGTGCTCATTTGAGTAGGGAGCGTATTCATCGAAAGTATTGTTATGATACCAAGCTCATATGAGCTCGGGTGAACAGTAAAATCAAAAAAATAATATAGAAAACAACCGATTTTTTTGTGTGAAACTTTCACAAATGTTTTCATAGCTTGCAAAATTTCATCAACAGATCACATTCGTGTTAAAAGTGAAAAATGAAACAAAATTAATGCTCCAAAATGAGAAAATAACATTTTGGAGCATCGACTTTGTTTTTTTTTCCACATTTTACACGAATGTCATCTGGTGATAGCATTTTGGAGCATTAATTTTATTATTATTTCCATATTTTACACGAATGTCATCTGGTGATAAAATTTTGCAAGCGATCAGAACATTTATCAAAGTTTCACACAAAAAATAACAATTTTTTGAATTTATTTTTCAAATTTTATTTTATTATTTTACTGTTCACCCGAGCACGCATGAGCTCGGGATCATAACAGCCGCGTCCTCTACACTATACACTAGTGCCCCTTCCTTATTAAAAACATCCTTTGTAGCCATGCATTTTCGCATAGTCCACACCTGCCAAACATTTGTTCGACACACTTATAAACCCGTTATGTCAAAAATATCATTGTTACCTTTAGAAAGTTCCAAAAATCCACCAAAAGTGTCAACAGTTCCATCACAATAAGTGTAGCACCAAACATAATAGTTTTGTTGTGAGTATTAACCCCAACAATCAAACCAAATGGACGCCCATCATCTATTTGTATGTATGTGGTGTCAAATCATATAAAATCACATTGCTAAAAAATCATATAACATCACTAAATATTGCATAGTTCAACACATTTCTGGAGACAGCCAAAAAATCTTAGTTACCAAATCATTCTCATCTACCTGAATTGAAAAGAAAAATTGACATCTTCTGATATTTTTCATGTATTCCAATACAATCCCTATGTCACCTTCCATCGCATTTATTGTTCTATTTTAGTACATATGTCTTTCATATCTTCACGTGTAAATCCAATGTTTTCAATTCTACATGCTTCTTTTGGCCTCCGAATTGATTATTGTTTTATTTGAAATGCCTACAGATTTGCGACCTCTGCATTTTCTATTTATGTTTATATTGTTTTTATTTGGGATCTCGAGTGTTGGACCATGGTTCTATGGAAAGAATTTGTTTACATGACACCTAAAATTCATAAACAACATTAAATTTATTTCTAAGGCTGATCTTCATATGAAAATCACATCAACATCGTGTTTTAGGCCTACAGTAATTCAATGTCTCCTCTCTTTCATCTTTCTGATGATAGTGTATAAGTTGTAATGATTGTCTTAGATCATAAGGAAGTGATTAGAATGAAATCAAACTACAAGTAACCTCCATTAACAAGAACGTGTTAATGTTCGTTGTTGCATTGCCGAAGAGTTCTTCACTTTATGGTCATTACTTCTTCTAATACTAAATCCAATAATTTTTAGCGTGCCTGTTATAAAATAAATAAGCTTCCTCTTTTGAGAAAAGTTTCATGCCAAAAATTTGGTATCCTTTCATCGATGTAATTTGATTCAGTTTCTTGCACATCATATATCAAATATGATTCGATCTAGTTAATACATAGATGTGGCTATCACATCTGCATTGCGAGTTGGGAAGTTTTCGCAAGGCCGATTCAAAAAAAGAAATACAAGAATTAGTATGTCACAAGTTTTCAGATGAATTGCAATCATTTTGACTTTGAATGTTTACACAGTTTTGGCTGCTTGGCATTTCTCTATGGTTGCGGAGGAAATGAGGCAGAAAAATCAGCCAATGGATAAATTATTTTTGGGAATATTCATTTAATGAAGTGCACAAGATAGTTATATCTTGCTCGATTTACTTTAAGTTGTGATTAACTTTAGTGATAGGATGATCTATATGTTAAAATGATGTTCATTTTTGGTATGTAGATTCTTCCAAACAATGTTGCAAACACTCTGTCTTAAAAGGTAACCATAGAAAGAGTTCTCAGATGCAACAATGATTAAGATTTTCTCAAATGTGCCTTTTGACTTGGCAGCAGCCGCACAGTATGAGGTTTTCCTTTTAATCCTGTTTTCTTGTCCGTTATATGCACTTTATGAGTTCGAAATTTCACGTATGTTGCTACTAATCATATTGCCTGTTAGTCTATGAACTCAAGAGGGGAAAATTAGGTATGGGTCTGTCTGCACTCCCCACATTTGTTTGGTATAGTTTGTCAATGAAATTCCATAAATCATAAATGTGTCTTGCAATCATATTAGTTTCGAATTGCAGGATGCGAAAAGTCTTGCCACAATCGGTTCAAAATGAAGAATTAAGAATTTGGATGTAATTCATCGTGAAAAATGGAACAAATTTCCTAGTTTTTTTTGCATGAGATTCGTCATCGGCAACTTGGTTCCCCGGATCAGTCCTGAAAGAAGCCATCGAGGGATGGGAGATTCCTTCACTATGAATTGGAGAGATTTGTCTATGCTCTGCTCTAGTTAAGCCAGTATTGATTGACCTGTCTCCCATCTACATTTGCATTAGTGGTGGGTCTAGATCTTGGCACATGTTGTGCATTTTGTGGATGTGATGAAATATTTCCTCCATTTGTGCTTTTTGTTTTAGTGTTGTTAGAATTTACGGAAGGGAATCGGCATACACCTACATTCTTATTTTACACAAAATCACGAGAGGGGTGGAGGGGCACTACCATGCGATGGATGCCACGTGCATTGGTGGTACCAATGATCGCATGCCTGGGCGTAGGAAATCCATGTCCACTCCATTTGCCTTGTGCATGAGTACCAAGGCTGTGAGACCAATGAGAGGGGAGGGGGCGTACAAAATCCGAACCAAAAATTTAGCTAACCACCACACGCGTTTCTCTCGTCATTGATCATAAAATCCTCCGTATAATATCAGTTGATGCGCCAGCGGTGCATGATTAATGTCGTGATCCTCCGCACCGACGTGTCGTCACAGGGTTGTTCGTCCGTATCGTATCACCAGATATGAATTGATTCGAATTGGATTGAAGAAATCAAAGGGGGACCGAACCACCTAAGACTCAAGATGTACAGACCCTTTATAAGCACCTCGCCGCGTCGCTTTCCACGCATCTGAACACAACTACACAGACACCACGCAAAAGTGCACACATACAGTGAGACAGGTACACAGCAGAAGCCATGTCGCCGCCAGGCAGCGGCCGTGAGAAGGTGGACTCGAAGGCGGCGGTGAAGCCCCTGATGTTGACGATCAAGGTGGTGGGCCAGGAGAAGGGTCCGCCACACCATGAGGATGACCAACAAGCTCCAGGTACTCATGGACGTGTGGTACCACAAGGTTCCCGACGTGACATATGGCACGGCATCTTCCTCTACGATGGCATGCGGGTGCGTGGAAATATGACCCCGGTGGACCTTGAGATGGAGGATGGGGACATGCTCGATTTCTTTGAACATATGGATGGCGGAGCCGGACCATTCATTATTGGATCTATGTAGTATGTCGATCGATGTTCGCGCACTAGGCAGAGTTGTTGTAACTTAAAGCATATGTCTCTTGCAGAATTTGTATTGCTAGATCTTATTTCGAGGAAATTTCTGATGTGAGCGGCTCAAAATATTAGATTCTTTGAATTAGTTTCGCTCATGTATTATCATTACTATCTGCTTGTTTGGGAGTGCTCATTAGTATCTGTTTTGTCATATGTTTGAACAGTGGTTTCTTTTATGGTGAGTTATTTGAATCAAAACAAATGTTGTGTGTAATTTTGCTTTTATTTATTTTGTTTTATTCTTATTGCTATTTTGTTTGCCTGTCGTTCTTGTTCCGCTAGTGTTTTATACGTTACTTACAAAAGTAGTATCAACTAAATTTTTGTATTCATACTGTATATGCATAGAGAAGTACCATATTGATGTCTTTCTAAGATTTTCAGTGTTTAGCCAATAGCTTTTGTATTTGGTCCACCTGCACCTTTTTATTTGTTCTATGACTTTTTGATTCAACTAAGGAGGGGCTCTTGGATTCACATTATTTTTATACATGTTTTGCATGATTTTAATCATGCGAAGATTTTTTGATGTGAGCTATTTTGATCGTAGGATTTGTTCCTTTTGTATAACTAGTAAATGAGTACGTGCAATGCATGTTGATATTTTGATATTTGACAGAATATTAATTAAATGTTGATATTTTTGGTAGAATATTAATTACATGTTGATATTATGTAGAATATTAGTTGCATATTAATTATGTAATTAGCGCGAAATTTTGATATTTGATATGCTATTAATTGCACGCTAAAGATTGTTGTTTATGTATCCATACATGTATTTAAGTTTTCGGTCAATACACTTCTAACATGAATAGTATCTATTTATCATGAACGGAAAATATGATAATAACTAATTTATTATTGTCTCTAAAGGAATATTCCCAACACCAGACCCTTGCTATCCCGCAGCTAGAGCCCGCCGCTGCGCCTCCGTGCCCCTCACCAGCGCACAGCACCGCCGAACACGATTGACCCGTGCCAACCAATTCCGCGCGGGATGTGAAGGAGCCCCGCAGCCACAAGCGCTGGCGGGCTTTGCCCGTCTGCGTGGCCTAGTGGCGGCGAGGGACGGAAGGGAGGATGGGGGCTCGAGCCAGCGGCTAGGGTTTGCCCCCCAGTCGCCTCATGGGAGCGACGCGGGAGGGAGGGAATCTCGTGGAAGATGTACTAAGATTTTTGGGATTCAACCAGTTGTTAAATTGTGTAAATGCGTGGATAGTTTGATGTTTGACAGAGTGAGGATCTGGATTGACAGTACTACCTCCATCGTGGTTTATTGGTCCCCTTTGTAATTTGTGCCAAATGTTGACCAAAATTTTAACTAATACTAGTATAATGCCCGTGCGTTGCCATGGGCTAACAAAATATGTGTACAAAGGAAAATGTCATATGACATGAGAGTCATAGACTAATCACTTGGGATGATATCTCATGGTCCTGAAGTGGTAGATAAACGCATCTCCTCCTCGCCCCCCCCCCCTCTTCTCGGCGACCACGTGGCACTCTACTTCCTTCCACGATCCTTTCTCCTCCGTGTCTTCTTCCTCAGACTCCACCTTGCACGATAGTACTAAGTGTCTTGTCGAAATCCGGTTGGCCATCTCTCATAAATATAATAAAAAGAGCTACCAGATGTCTAGCGAGAGATGAACGTGCATTCAGTTTTCAAGATAAACTCTTTCTAACTTCTATAAAGATTGTCACACGGGTACATTCCAGACACTAAAATGCGATGGTACTTCAATAATACAATATTCAAAATGCAACTCTAGTCGTCAACCCATGTGACTGCACGCGCTTTCTCTGAAAGTACATTTGTATTGAAACATATTCTCTAGGTAGTAGCTTAAGAAATTAGAAATATATGTTGTGCAAAAATGTTAGAAATACTGGATATCATCTCAATAGGACACCTTTTCTTTCATGAATTGGATTATCAATAAGAGAGTAAATTGACATCCATATTATGCTAGCTTGCTGGTCTATTTCTATATACATTAACAGGAACAACAAAGAAGCATATTTGAAAATCAAATATGTGATTCCTCGAATAGTATGAACCATGACATCGATCTAGCCCCGCACGGATTTGGCTTCATCCTCGACGTCTTGATGGCGGATCTGAAGCTGTGTTCGGACCGTCTAGATCTGGTATAGGGGGTCTTGCTTGTGTGCGGGTCAGCCATGGCTAGGGGCTCTGTGCAGGAGGTGGGTTGAAGATGGAGTTGCAACAGCGCGACAGCTGGGCTGGCCGGTTGCGTGCTCGTGGCATGCTACTGGTGGTAGCAGGCGAGGAGTGACTCACGTATCCGAGGCGGCGGCCTCGTCCATGGTGGGCAGGCATTGCCTTGTGGCGGGTGGCGGGCGCGAATGCTGGATGTCCTTCCTGGTTGCGCGGGCGGCATGGATTGGGTTCGTACTTTGGTGACGACCCTTCTCTGCTATCGCTCATGTATCTATGTCAGCCTATAATGTGGTTTTTCGTGGGTGATGGTGTTGTAAATCTTGCGGTGAACTTGGCATGGGTGGTTCGCCGTGCTTGGTTTCTCCCCCTTCGTCATTGTGTCATCTCCTCTGCGATAGATAATGTAAAAAAGTGATGTGCAGTTTAGTGAACAGATTAAGTAGCTAACCGAGTGATAAAATGTGCCAAATTGTCACATAAGTAAATGTTGCATAAGAGCATCTCCAATAGATGGTCCAAATGTAAAAGTAACTAACTTTTGGACCGTCTGAGGCAAAAAAACGCAGCTCCAACAGACGGTCCATATGTAAAAAAAATTGGACCGCGGCCTCCTCGTGATGTAAAATACAACACCTCGCGGTGCAAATTTATATCACGAGGTGCATCTAGTCCAAAACCAGCCACCATCCGCGAATGCCCAACCGCCAGTTCCTTTCCTTTCCCGCCCGCCTGCCCGCGACCTCCCGCACGTCCACCGCCGCCGCGCCGCCTCCACACCCCGCCGCCGCCCTGCCGCACGCCGCCCGCATCAGATCCGGCCGCGCCCCGCCATTAACTGAAAAGATATACAATGGGATTACACCTACTTAGTAATTCAGCAAGAAGGCGTGTTTGTGTAATACAGCAAGAAGGCATGTTGATGTATTATAATGTTAACGCCTACTTAGTTCATGAATTTGGCCACTACATTATAAATTGGATACTTCATTAGCGGCATAACACAATGGAAAGTACGTCTCATCGTAATAAGATGTAAAATGAACACCAAAGAATCTAAGCTTCTGACATATTGAGCGATAAAAGTCATGCTATGAGTACAAATTGTATTTTTCAAATTAGGCATGCAGATCGCATATTGTATGATCTAGCTATCACCTTTGCTATACAAAAATGTTATCTACGTTGGAATCAACATGTAAAGAAAAGACGAAAAAGAGAAATGAAGTGGGAAAAGAAGGGCACGACAAGGGCCCTTAGACATAATATTTTTGTGCGTGCGTGTTCTGTGTGATTTGATGTGATTGATCTATGGGCGAAATTCCAACAATATATGGGTACTAAGGTACAGGGTAATTATTTAACACTAAGATTGCAAGAAAAAGGACAATACCTTGTCCATATTTCTCTCTAATCTATGCAACCATCAGAATGTCACAGATTATAGACCACGTAATGTTCTGAAGTAGCATCATCAGATCTCTTATCCAAGCGACACAGATCAAGAACATTTATCTTCAGTAGTATGGGACTGGCGTTTTGGCTCCCAGGTGAACAGTAACGCGAAAAACAATATTAAATATTTTCAAAAAATTCTGAATTTTTTGGTAGATGATTGTATTAGTGTCGCAAACATACATGACAATTTTCATGCGACGGCAGTGTTTCGTCGGCAAAACAAACAAATTTGGGATGACATTTTTGGGTAACTTTTGGTGTTCGATTTGTTTTTTTTGTACAAGCCGATTTTTTTTTATCTTTTTGCCTCAAAATTTGCAGGTAGCATTTGGATGTGACTAAGTACGCCAAAAAAATTGTATTGTTTTTTTTTTCATTTAAAAAAATTGGCCCCGGGAGCCAGCCGAAAATCTACAACCAGTACATCTCTCCTTTGTTGAAGACATCTCACCATGCAAACCTGAAGTATATTACAGATGAAGAGTAGAATAACTCATATAATATAAAATGATTTGCTAGCTACTATGAGAATGATGAGTTGTTTGCAGCACTGCATCTTCTCCTGAACATTGCTATCTCTTTAATTCAGTAATGTATGTAAGTCAAAAGTGTAAGACATAAAACCTACAGAGTTCTCGTTGACAAGCATCACACAATATACCTTCAGAGTTCTGATTGACAAGCATCGTCAGGTGCCCAACCTTCAGTCAAGATGACAATATGGCATTATCTTCTCTCAACTACAGTCCTTCCTATTCTTGTTCCTCCTAGCCTACTCGTGCACCACATCACCCAGTCATGTGGTTGACCCTACCTGTCCACCTGTAAAGTGGGTTGTGGTCAAAACCTGCCAGACGGCGTCATCACACACGCTGGTCCGGTGTTCCCATGCCGACAATGCCCTAACATGACAATTTTTTGCATGATCTTCAGGTAGCATCACCGGCCAGGATATCGTGGCTACGTTCCTGGCAACAAAGGAGGCTAAGATTGAAGAGGATTTCACTGATGTGGTTATAAGAAACAAAAACGAAAGAAGCAATGGTCCTGCAAATGAACAAAAGCACGAACACCTCACTCCTCTCTTTGGCAGTGAAGAAAGATCTTAGCATCCTACAGTAAGCTCCTCTCTTCCTCTCTGTGAGCAGATACTGTAAGTTAGAAACTTTGGAGATATTCACTCAACTAAAGAAGCTATAAATTAAGATAATCATGAACATATTGAGGTGATACATAGTTTGTGCAACGCACACACAATAAATAATCATGAAATCAACAGTCTAGAAAATATGACTGAATGATTATGCCAATAAGACAACAACAAATGCAGAAGAATTCTGACCAACAAATAATTAAGAAAACTGACCACCAGTTAATAAAGATAAGGCTAGGAGATAAACATTGATAAAATATTAATAGTTACTTCTGGAAATATAGAAATAGCATTGTAATCAGTGTGTTGAAGAAATATAAACAAAATGCATGTTTACGTGTCAGTGGCTATCCAATCAGCTATCTTATGTGTGCGTCTGTTGCTAGTCAATCCACCTTTTCAATCTACCCTGCTACCCAGGTTTGATAGCTCCTGAGGCAAGCCAGCTTTGCTGCGTGTGCATTTTGCCATCAGCCACACTGATTTCAGAAATATACTCGTTTCAGATCTCTTCATAACTTATAGGCATTTCAGGTATCATGAACATGTTTTAGAATGTCATGTGTAGAAAGTAAAAACTATTAAAAAAAGAGGATTAATTATCTATCGATAGTCCTTTTTACTGTTATATGACTAAGGTTTTTTTTTCAATCCACACGGGAAAATATATTGCTCCAGCGGTTCTCAAAGTACATTGTCTACCATGGTTTTAATCAACCTGCTGTCAAACCGATTGCATATATTGTTTGCCATGGTTTTATTCTCCACTTGATCAAAAAAAGCATTCATTCTCCATTAAAATCGAAATATGAACCTAATCAATCTCACAAGACAACCAGGGCCGGCCCTAGGCCTAGGCAAAGAGTGCGACTTCCTAGGGCCCAGCCACGGGAGGGGCCCATAGCTTATATTCTTATGTTCTGTGTAGATATTACAGAGCCAGCCGTTGATACCTTTTCTCTAAAAAAAACGCACGGACGCTTCGTTCTTTCTTCTTTCTTCCCCTACTTTCATCCCCCACATGGATTACCACAAGTCTCAAAGAAGGCAGGGGCCCAACGATGCTAATTTAATGATTTTTCTAGGTGTATCACCACCTTAATCTCTCTCTTTGTTATCAAATGGATTTGTTCGGTTGCACACTTGCACTAGGGCCTCAGAATTGCCAGGGCCGGCCCTGAAGACAACTCAGTACGCTGAATAAATCAAGATTAATACAAGCACTAATACAGAGCCGGACAGTCTACCAAAAATTAATGACAATGATGGGAGAGGACTGAGATTGACGCACCTGTGATGGTGTCCTCGATGGAACAAAGAGAGTCCTGAAGTTTGGGATGTTGGCCTTCCACGCATCCTCATACATCTCCTACGCCTCATGCTGAAGCCGCCGCCTTGCCTTGGATCGGCCGACGAGACGAGCGTGGTGGTGCCGAGCATGACCCGCCACAGCGTGCTGTTGATGACGAAGCCGTCGCGCCGATGAGCACCATGTAGTTGCGCCGTGACCTGCAGCCAAGTCTTCCCGGTACTGCGCCACAACGCCGTGGTGAAGAAACGAGGGGAGGGGGTGGGAGGGTAAGGGAGGAGGGGGGAGCGAAGGGCGCCGGCGGCGGCAGGGGGCGCAGAAACACGTGTAGGTGCAGATGGCGGCGTCCAGCCATGCGAGGCGTGGGGCGGCGGGCGGAAGCGTCGAGGCGCAGGAGTGAGGGCCGCGGGGGAGATTTTCGTTCCTGAGATGCAAGGTGGGGGATCGTCCGCATCCCCTTTTTCCTTTTTAACGAGGGATGGAGATACGCGGGGGGCGATCAATAATAAAGGCGAAAGAAAGGAAACCAAATATTTGATCGATCGATATCTTGGGAACAATACGAAGCGAAACGACAATGTACGATTAGGAAAGGTAACAATCGATGCGTTAGGAAAGTTAGGATTTTGATGAATTGATTTTCATGAAAATAAGGTTTTATTGTTGAGATGGATGAAGTTAGAAGGCACAACTCTTTGTACCCTCCTTTTACTTTCTGTTCTTTAGATTAAATAAAGTAAAAATAGTATTTTCTGTCTGTTTTCTGAATTATCCGTGCAATAAAAAAATACTCCGAAAATAAAACTTCTCCAAATGCCCCGAAATTGAAATATGATTTTCTCTAGAATATTTGAGAATATCTGGCACTGAGAACACATCAGGGGAGCAAACACCTGGCCACGAGGGTCCAGGGCGCGCCCACACCCCCTGGGCGTGCCCCCTGCCTCGTGGGCCCATGGTGGCTCCCCTCCACTTATTCCAGCCACCACTTACTCCTTCTTCCTCCCAAAAAATCACCCAACCAGCTCAAGCACGAGTTCTAGCTCATTTTGCTGTGATTTTCGATCTCCTAGCTCAAAGCCCCACTCACAAAACTGCTTTGGGAGATTGTTCTTCGGTATGTGACTCCTCCAATGGTCCAATTAATTTTTGTTCTAGTGCTTTATTCATTGCAAATTTTTGCTGCCTAGGTGACCCTGTTCTTGAGCTTGCATGACAAATTTATATGGTCCCAAGTAATTCTAATGCATGATATAGTCTCTAGGCACTTGTGGGAGTAGTTGGTATTAATTTTGTTGAGTTTGGTTCACTTTATTTGAAGTTACTAAAAATTTCAGAAATTTTTCAGAGGAAGAAATATGTTTAGGAAAATGTACCAAGGTGGTTCTTCAAGGAAGCAAGGACCCAGGCCCGCAATACACGATGCGGACGATGAACCACCGAGGGAAGCTCAAGTGCGGCCTTGTGAATGGCCGTCAGACGATTTCATGGTCCAAGCAGGAATTAAGGAGGAATTTGATGCATATGTGCTTTGTGAGAAGGGCTGAATTCGAGGGCTTCATGCTAGATAAGTGCCCTCAATACTATCATCTAACTGATTCCTTTGTGAGAAGGTTCAAATTTTCATCTTCACGTAAATTCTCACACTGCCCTATTTGATATCTATGGCCAATCTTACACTATGGACTTAAAGGATTTTAATACTGCTTGCAAACTTCCACAATGGGGTAGTGCTAGTGAACCTCGCAAATCTGAGCTTAGAGATTTTCTTGCTAGTATTACAGTGGGGGAGTCTAGAGATATAACACAAGCTACCATAGGGAGCATTCATTTTCCTGCTATACATTATTTTGCTCTCTTCATAGGTAGGTGCATAAATGGTAAGGATGAAGCATGTCACATGTGTGTCCCTGACCTTAGTGTTCTCAGGAGTGCTGTTTTAGGAGATAAACACTATAACTTGGGGGCCATTGCTGCACGGAGGTTGCATAATAATGGTTTAAGTGGAGACCTTTTGGGGGAATTTATGCAACCCGTGTGGCTAATTTTCTTGGGATACCCATACATGAGAGTAATATGGAATTGCCTCCCACTTATCTAGGATATGAGGCTATGGTTCGCCATCATTTTATTGAAAGGAATGAACAACCTCTCCAGTACCCACTAATGTTTGATAGGCGCAGCATTTTCCATGTTGCTCTTCCTGCTCCTACTTTCTTTGACTTTCAGACAAAAGGGAGATTTATTATAACCAGGGAGGAGGCGAACGAGTATAAGAGGAGGACGGAGACGGCTCGTCTCCAAGCGGCAGCTCATGAGGCAATAGCTGCTGCATCATAGTATATGACCCCAACTACAACTTTGATCCATGGGCATAGACCAACTTAGGCCAAAAGCCTAAGCTTGGGGGAGTAAGTATTTCTCATCGATATTACATTCATATTCACACACTCATGCTAGTTGTCGGTGCTCATACTTTTTCACTGTAATATCCATGCTAGTTTATTTTCCTTTTTTATGCTTTCTTCTTGTGTGTTCGAAAAACCTTAAGAAAAATAAAAAAATTAGTTGTAGCTTTTAGCTAGTTTACTTTTCATGCTTGTAGTGGTAATAATTAAAAGAAAACCCAAAAAAATTCTTGTTCTTCTTTTGCTTGTTGGGAGCTTTTCCGTGTAAATAGTTTTATTTCTTTTCTTTCCTTTGGGGGTCGATAGGAGAAGACCATAATGAAAATGTTGAAGTGGCTCATTGTTGATTTAACCGAGAGCCCATATTACCTTGTCTTCTCCTTTGTATTAAATGCTTGCAGATTCCAGCTTAGTCCAAAGCACGTGCACTATTATTATTATCATTGTTCAGTCGTGCAAGTGAAAGGCAATTATGATGATATATGATGGACTGATTGAGATGAGAGAAGCTGGTATGAACTCGACCTCTCTTGTTTTTGTAAATATGATTAGTTCATCGTTCCTGATTCAGCCTATTATGAAGAAACATATTTGCAATGACAATTAGAGATTATAGTTGCTTATGCCATGCTTAATTTGCTAAGAGTTTATAATGGTTTATCTTGCGTGCCAACATGCTATTAAAATGGTTGTGATGTGGTATAGTACGGTGGTATCCTCCTTTGAATGATTCAAGTGGCTTGACTTGGCACATGTTCGCGCATGTAGTTGAAACAAAATCAACATAGCCTCCACGATATTTATGTTCATGGTGGATTATATCCTACTCATGCTTGCACTCAATGTTTATTAATTTTAATGCATATTCATGACTATTGTCGCTCTCTAGTTGGTCGCTTCCCAGTCTCTTTCTAGCCTTCACTTGTACTAAGCGGGAATACTGTTTGTGCATCCAATCCCTTAAACCCCAAAGTTACTCCATATGAGTCCACCATACCTTCCTATATGCGGTATCTACCTGCCGTTCCAAGTAAATTTGTATGTGCCAAACTCTAAACCTTCAAATGAAATTCTGTTTTGCATGCTCGAATAGCTCATGTATCAACTAGGGATGTCTGTATCTTCCATGCTAGGTGGGTTATTCTCAACAGGAGTGGACTCCGCTCCTCACTCACGAGAAAATGGCTGGTCACCGGGATGCCCAGTCCCATGCTTTAAGCAAATCATATCAAAATAATTGCACACAAAACTCCCCAAGGATTGTTGTTAGTTGGAGGCACCCGTTGTTTCGGGCAAGCCATGGATTGATGCTTGTTGGTGGAGGGGGAGTATAAAATTTACCATTCTGTTTGGGAACCGCCTATAATGTGAGTAGCATGGAAGATATCGAGATCTCTCGGTTGTTATGTTGACAATAAAAGTATGTCGCTCAAAATATTATTCATCTCTATTTCAAAAATCGAGCTCTGGCACCTCTACAAATCCCTGCTTCCCTCTGCGAAGGGCCTATCTATTTACTTTTATGTTGAGTCATCACCCTCTTATTAAAAAGCACCAGCTGGAGAGCACCGTTGTCATTTGCATCCATTACTATTAATTTATATTGAGTATGACTATGACTGGATCTCTTTTTCCATGAATTACAATGTTTAGTCAGTCCTTGATCTTGAAAGGTGCTCTGCATTTATGTTTTGCGGTCTCAGAAAGGGCTAGCGAGATACCATCTTGTTATATCATATTATGATTGTTTTGAGAAAGTGTTGTCATCCGAGATTTATTATTATTGCTCGCTAGTTGATTATGCCATTGGTATGAGTAAACATGAGACCTAAGTGTTATTGTGAATATGGTTAGTCATAATCTTTGCTGAAAACTTGAATGCTGGCTTTACATATTTACAACAACAAGAGCAAACAGAGTTTATAAAAGTTTTTCTTTATCACTTTCAGTTTATCAACTGAATTGCTTGAGGACAAGCAAAGGTTTAAGCTTGGGGGAGTTGATACGTCTCCAACGTATCTACTTTTCCAAACACTTTTGCCCTTGTTTTAGACTCTAACTTGCATTATTTGAATGGAACTAACCCGGACTGACGCTGTTTTCAGCAGAATTGCCATGGTGTTATTTTTGTGCAGAAACAAAAGTTCTCGGAATGACCTGAAACTTCACGAAGATTATTTTTGGAAATAATAAAAAATATTGGCGAAAGAATCAAGGCCAGGGGGCCCACACCCTATCCACCAGGGTGGGGGCACGCCTACCCCCCTGGGCGCGCCCCCTGCCTCGTGGACCCCCTGGAGCTCCACTGACCTCAACTCCAACTCTATATATTCACGTTCGGGGAGAAAAAAATCAGAGAGAAGGATTCATCGCGTTTTACGATATGGAGCCGCCGCCAAGCCCTAATCTCTCTCGGGAGGGCTAATCTGGAGTCCGTTCGGGGCTCCGGAGAGGGGAATCCGTCGCCATCGTCATCATCAACCATCCTCCATCACCAATTTCATGATGCTCACCACCGTGCGTGAGTAATTCCATCGTAGGCTTGCTGGACGGTGATGGGTTGGATGAGATTTATCATGTAATCGAGTTAGTTTTGTTAGGGTTTGATCCCTAGTATCCACTATGTTCTGAGATTGATGTTGCTATGACTTTGCTATGCTTAATGCTTGTCACTAGGGCCCGAGTGCCATGATTTCAGATATGAACCTATTATGTTTTCATGAATATATGTGAGTTCTTGATCCTATCTTGCAAGTCAATAGTCACCTACTATGTGTTATGATCCGGCAACCCCGAAGTGACAATAATCGGGACCACTCCCGGTGATGACCGTAGTTTGAGGAGTTCATGTATTCACCATGTGTTAATGCTTTGGTCCGGTACTCTATTAAAAGGAGGCCTTAATATCCCTTAGTTTCCAGTAGGACCCCGCTGCCACGGGAGGGTAGGACAAAAGATGTCATGCAAGTTCTTTCCCATAAGCACGTATGACTATATTCGGAATACATGCCTACATTACATTGATGAATTGGAGCTAGTTCTGTGTCACCCTATGTTATAACTGTTGCATGAATAATCGCATCCAACATAATTATCCATCATTGATCCAATGCCTACGAGCTTTTCACATATTGTTCTTCGCTTATTTACTTTTCCGTTGCTACTGTTACAATCACTACAAAACTATCACTGTTACTTTTGCCACCGTTACCACTACTATCATACTACTTTGCTACTAAATACTTTGCTGCAGATATTAAGTTATCCAGGTGTGGTTGAATTGACAACTCAACTGCTAATACTTGAGAATATTCTTTGGCCCCCCTTGTGTCGAATCAATAAATTTGGGTTGAATACTCTACCCTCGAAAACTGTTGCGATCCCCTATACTTGTGGGTTATCATACTCCTAATTAATTAAGTGACCTTGCAGGAGAGACAGCAGAAGTGGAAGGGCTCCCTGGAGGATCGTCTCACATGTAAGGTAGACGTTGCCAGAGCCCTTGAATGGCCTCGACTGAGGCCTCTGGCTTCAGCAAGATCACCTTGGCACTGTTTATTCTTCTTCTTCTTCTTCCTCTTCATCCTCTGTTTCTCTTTCTCCTCAGCAGTTGGTGAAACCAAGTACATGATTGGCCTTCTATTTCTGAATTGGTTTTGTCAGTGAGGGAGTACAAGTGTACTAGTAAACAATAGCATTATTTTCTCATGGGAGTCGCACAATAGAGATGAACACATGCATTAAATATCATTCTTACCTAAAGGAAGGTTATGGCGCCAATATGGATGATGAGGATTGGAACACATATCTCCCTTTGTGCAGTTCCATCGAAATGAATCAACTATTCCATTCTGACATTCCAGTTAAACAGCACAAAAGCCACTTCTTTTAAGAAGTTTTTTGTGCAGTGCACCAAAAGGTCACAACAGCAACCTGGTGAAATAGATATCCCTGTTTCCACAAAAAGCTACAATGGAAACAGTCAAAGTCTCAAACAATTACAACCAAAAACATTTGGCTAAACTTGTCATGGCTTATAACAGTGGCCTGGCTTCATTTTACCAGGGGCATTAGATTAAGAACAACTAAATATTTGGTATAAGGGCATGAGACAGTGGGTGCACCAGCAGTCCAGCACCATGTACCTAAACAGGGGCATAAAGTGGTGATTCAGAGTTTGTTACCCCGAGAAACAAACATCCAAGAAACATATTTGGGTTGGTCCCATTTTTGTTCACTCTAGCCACCTACTCCTATGTGTGGATAGCAAATCTAGTCCTGGTCATACCACTGTGTACAGCGTTACCCCGATATTTCCCTTTTCGACCAAGAGACCAGTTGGATGACCAGTCTGTACTACTTTCACCCCCTTTCCTTCCTGTTTGTACCAAGTCCGATGTACATACTAAGTTCCCCCACCCCCACTTTATTTCTTGTTTGAACCAAGTACAAGATTTGACTCCATGAAGTAGCTTTACCTCTAACAATAGAAGAAAAAAATAGGTGACGTTGGACCATCCGATCGAGAGGGGCTGAGAGGTAGAAAATGATGCACATGCAGCGACGTAGCGAGCTGGGGAAGTAGAGCTAAGGCGGTTTCGAAGGAAGATATAACTGAAGGTCGTCGGGATGTGGATAGGTCGGCGGCGGGAGGCCGGATCCGCCCACACTAGGGCAACGACGAAGGGATCGGAGGACCTCCCGCGCCGGTGCTCGGCCAGAGATAACGGTGCGGCCGGCAGTGGGTCTCGTCCCTCGCTGTCGACGACGGCCTAAACGCTGCCCCTCCCCCCTTCACCGGCGGAGGGGGATTCGTCCGGATCTGTAACCAGCGGTGAGGATAGAATGACAGTGTTTTTTGAAGGGAGAAAGACAATGTTACCACCCCTATCTTGTTTAGATCTGGAGAGGATGAGAGTGTGTGAATAGAGCAACCCTAGCAAGCAAGCACGGAGGCTCCGGCCTCTATATACGTAGTGGGGTAGTTTTCCTTTTTCACTCCATCAAAACAATCGTTTAAAATTGTGTACTACGTGCCAGGTCGCCGTTTTTTAGTTGTTGATTGTTTTTTGAGATAGCTACCCGCTTGTTCCAAGTGGTGTTACGGTGTGCCAGGTCGTTCTTTGTATCGTTCAAGTCTGGTACAAGTCCCTCCACTAAATGAACAACCACCCCCTCGTAAAAATTGTGAACAAGCCCACGACTAAAATTATCGGAAACATGGGTTGCCCCAACATGCATTATTATTTATATTTTCTACTCCCTCCGTTCCTAAATATAAGTCTTTTTTATTAGCCACACCTAAGACAAGATTTTTTTTATTAGCAGTGAACCCCACATGTCATAGACACAAAAAGTGTGGCAAGATTCCCTTAGGCAAGCCAAGGTGTGTCTAACAATTTGAGCAACTCAAGTTAGGCAAGTGTGGGAAAAATAATGTGGCAACATAAGACAAACATAGTCACAATCCAAACAGCCCCGTAATTTTTTGTGACATGCATGAAAATTTGGTTAGTTAAACTTATAGTCAAAATTTGGCAACGTGCATCAAATCAACACATGCAAGTATCAAAAGGGAAGTCACGGCATGCATGCATGCGTTGTACTCCCTCCGTTTCCAAATATAAGACTTTTTAGAGATTGCAACAAGTGACTACATATGAAGCAAAATATGTCTACATACATCCGTATGTTGTAGTCCATTTAAAATGTGTAAAAAGACTTATATCGAGTGTAGTGCTTTGATGTGTCGCGTCAACTCGCACAAGACCGAGAAGTTTGATTACTACAACGCCCCCTCCCTCGCGGACTGAGCTCCGGTGCCTTAACTGCACCTGCCTTTGGCTGCATGACAGGTGGGCCAACCACCTATTGGGCCCACCTATCATAGACGCAAAGGCAGGAGCAGTAAATCAATGAAGCTGCGTCCCTCCCTCGCGCATGAGCGTGGTGGCTGGAGGGACTAGTAGGAGCTTTTGCTACACGCTATCCCTCCCGCACGAGGTGGACGGACATGCAGCAGTGGATTCGATACTTTAGAAGTAGGAGTAACATCATTGTTCGTCTTCTCGAAGAGGCGAAGGAAAGGTGGGCGAATCAGTGATGCTGCTATATTTTCATTCCAAGAATCTTCTTTTTGCGAAGCACCGACCGATTCTCACAGCCTATTCTTTTCCCGTTTTCATTGCGATTGTGGTTTCCTTTCGATTGCTTTTTGTTTGTCAGTTCATTGATGGATCCTGGAGCACTAGGCAAAGAGTTGCCGACGGACAACCCACTGGAGACAGCGATCTCCAGGAAGCGAGCACCGACCAACGAGTTGACCATGTTGGCAGGCCAACCCATGGAGACGAAGAACTCCAAGAAACAAGCATTGGCCAAAGAGTTGACGACGTTGGCGGACGAACTCCTCAAAGAAAGTTGGAAGAACAGCAAGGGCCCCACCGTGCCTACCCCAGAAACTCTGATGGCCACCTATGCGAGGCTCAAGGCCGAGTTTGAGGAGATAGTCGCCGTTGAGAAGCAGTATTCCCCTGGCAAGGTGATGTCCCCCATCGAGGACGAGGAGATGGCCCCCGGAGGGATGGGATCCCCCGGTGAGCTGCACAAGGTAAAAAATAATGGCTTATTACCATAGTTGTGGTTTTTGATTATTTGCAATGTGCTTGCTAATATGTTAGGGTTGTGCAGGTGCCGGTGGACGTCCTTGATGATTCCGATGTCGCGGCCCGTCCTGTGGACAACGCCCCAGAGATCGTTTTCAATGTCGCGGTCCGTCCTGTTGGCATCGCCCCGGAGATCGATTCCGATGCCGCTGTCCATCCTGTGGACATCGCCCCAGAGATCGATTCCGATGTCGCGGTCAGTCCTGTGGACATCGCCCCAGAGATCGATTCCGATGCCGCTGTCCGTGCTGTGGTCATTGCCCGAGAGATCGATGACAAGAAATAGTTGGTCGCGCTAATCCTTCGGGGTAGGTTTGCATTGCCCTGTGTTTAATTACCAGAACTATGCGTGTTATCAAACCATCTTAGGGCTAGTGCACTGTCTTGTGTGGGCGGTACTTGCTACTTTTGTTTGATAGTGAATCATGCGAACCCTCTCCGAGTTATGGAAACAGATGTATCCTCACCAACTTTTGATGTAATATATGGCATGCTTAGATGTAAGTTTGAACTGTTTATCATATCAACAGGGCTTGTTTGATGATTCTTGGTGTTAGTAGGCTAGCTACTGTGCGAGCTATAGTACTTGCAAAACATTCACTGAAGAGAAACGTTGGGGCTGATGAGCTCGTGGTACGCTTATACTTATCCGTCGTCGATCGGCCAATAGCCCAAGCTCCTAAAATTGTAGGCTTAGTCGACACGGATACATTCAGGCCTCATTTGGTTCATAGGGTAGGAAAATCATAGCAAAAGTACAGAGACGTAAAACAAAAAATCATAGCAGTATAGAGACGTACTCCCTCCGTTCCAAAATAGATGACCTATAGGCGGGCTAGGCCTAGTGGGTTTTTTTTAGGATGGCCTAGTGGGTTTCAGTGATATGACATGGTACAGTGCCGTCCAGTCTTCGCGTGTGGTAGCAGTATTGCGGGTACAGTAAGTTTTCTTGAAGAAGCGGAATTCAACAAAGTCATGATGGTTCCTTCGTCCGACCAACTTACAGTGGGAAAGGTTGGGCCTGCGATACGACCGGGGTAGACGAGGATAATTTAAAAAAAATAGTATCACTGCTGATTTATATTTATTTTTTTATTTCTGATGAATGCTAGCGTTTCAACTCTTACGACGAAGAGTGCCAAACACGGCACGTGCTGGATGTCCCACACGTCAGCGGAAGGAGTGGGACATGAACAGCATGGTAGAGCCCAGCGCAAAAAAAAACAGCATGGTAGAGTGTCTCCACTTCTTCCATTTCTGGGTCGGAGACCACACGTAGTAGTACTAGTGGTATGAACGATACAAAGTGCGACCTGGAGAGAAAGACACGTCTAGTTGGAAGATCTCGGGGCATACACGTAAACAAATATAAAAGCTAATATGTGCCTCCAACTAATATAGTAGTAGTAGAGTACTTAGGCACGTACTCCATAACATCACCGTGCATTGCACATACAACATTTAGTGGTACTCCCTCCATTCCAAATTACTCGTCGTGGTTTTAGTTCAAATTGAACTAAAACCATGATGAGTAATTTGGAACGGAGGGAGTACGTAGTAAGAGACAAATGCCGCCCAAGAGTTCCCTTCTCGATCCACTTTTGGGTGTTTGGTAGAGTGTATGGAGGGTGCATGAGTCCACACTAGTTTAGCACAAATACACTAGAAGCATGCATGAAGAGAGCATGCATGAAGAGGGGTGTTGAGTCGAGCATGCATGAAGAGGGAACAACTATGCTGAGATGAGAACGCAACCAAACACACCCTATATGCCATGCATGTTCATACCATTTGTGCCTTTCTACTTCACTTACTCCGGACTCCCCCATGGCCCACCTCACATTATCACCATATATATTTCTTGGAGTCCGTGCGCGGCGGGCGGGCGATCTCTTCTCCCTCCCCGTCTCTCTCTTCTCAGCCGACGCCCGCCGAGCGATTAGATTTCGGCTATCGACGGTTTATTCAATTGCAGTCCCACATGTTAGTGAAAATGTGAGACAACGCGTGTTCCCTCTGGTGAGCGGCGTGCGAGCCGGACTATCATGGGTGCGACACGTACGAGTCGTAAGTGTGCCGCCTTTTTCCTTTTGAACTTGCAAAGCGTAACATTTTCGTGCGATCGATCATAGAAATCCAGAACAAAATGATGAGGGCGGTGCTTTCTCGCGTGTTAGGTGGGCTAGTTTGAGTGATATGACGTGCTACAGTGCCATCCACTTGCTCCATTTTTATGTAAGCAAGAGTCTACACTCTTACGTGGGAGGAGTGCGAAACACGGCGGATCTGATTTTGATCGAGGGAAAACTGTTCCCTGCGAAATAATGGAGCACTGTTAGCGATTATAGCATGATACTTAGGGCATCTCCAGCGCTGGCCCTCAAATTTACACCGGCATCTGTCCGAGGACACTATTGGATGCCATCCAATGCTGCCCGCATACCTTTCGACAACTATATGAACTAACCGGATAAAATTCGTGCAAACAAAGCAAATTTCAAATTAACCGGATGAAATTCATTACATTTCGAAAACTTTTCCTATAAACTGGACGAAATTCATTACATATTTCGCACAAACCATACTAAAACCTACTGTAAACCTAATCTAAATGATCACCGGCGCCCGACCACCATGTCCGGCCATGAACCTGAGAAAGCCGACTATTGCCTTTGCCTCCTCCTCATCCGCCTTGATAACCTCCTCCTCCGGAGCACAAGGTTCTGAAGATTTCCGCCTCCACGTCGCCGTCAAGCGGCTAATCGGCCGCTGATGTTTATCCTACCAAGCTTGGCGTCGACTGAATGGAGGAGCGGTGGCCTTCCTGGGAACAGAGCGGCGACGACCTACCGTGTACTACTCTTCCTCGCTGCCGGCTGCGCCCGCACACGCGTGCCGGCTTCGTGGTCCTGGCGGCGGAGGGCGGCCGGGGCGAGCCGGTGATCTCCTTCGTCTGCTCCTGCGACAGTACGTCCAAGAGAGCTTTGTAGCGTGCCCGGAGCGGGGCCGCCAATGTCCTTCAACTGCTCCTGTGACAGTACGTCCAAGAGAGCTTTGGAGCGCCAGGAGGCCATGGTTGGAGTGGTGCCGACAGAAGGAAGGGACCGGAGGAGAATGAGTGTGGGTCTTTGGCTATGGCTGGGAGCTGGGGCTCAAGTTAATATAGCGGGCGAATGGCAATGAGCCGCGGCAGACAGATGGACGGCTGGCGCCGGAGTAGGTTCTTCGGCAGCCGCGTGTCATTAATGTGGGTTGCGGACGAAACGATAGCCGTGGTGTCGTAACGCGGAACAGTCGCTTGCACCGGGATGCCGCACGGGTGGCGCTCTCTCGGCCGTCGTGCTGCTGCAATGCCGGCGCCAGTGAGAGGTCGCGTCGGGCATGAATGCGGACGCTGCTTCAGTGACTTAACCGCAGGTGCGTTGTATCACTGACATGTGGGCCCAACGGGCATCTGGCCGGCATGTCAGTGACACACCAACTGCACCTGTAGTTAAGGCCGGTGAATGCGGCATTGACGTTCTGGAGAGACGGTGATCGTTTCAGGCGGGAAGCGCGCGCTAGCGATGGAAGGGGTTTCGGTAGGCCAGGGCGGTCAGACGCTGGCGTGGTGGTAAAATGTGAACTCATGGATGACGAGCCTTTGAAGCGTATGCGGCACATATTGACAACCAGGCATCCATGCAACCGCTCTTGTCGCCAACTAGCCTTCGACGACCACCAGAGCTGTCACCAAGCGTCGTTCATGCCACCGCACCGCACACTACCCGGTAAGGAAGCGATGGAATCCCGCCGCGCCGAGTTCCTCGCCGCCCACGACCGCACACAGAATGGTAGGGAAGCGGTGCATCCCGCCGTGCCGAGTTCATCGCCGCTCGCGACCTCACACCTATGTGGGCGGAATTTGAAGCTGCCAAGGCCGAATGGGCGGTAGAGCAAGAGGCGGCCAAAGCCGCACAGAGGGAGCGGAAAAGTCAGAAAGTACTCAAGAAAAGAGAGGCCCGCCGCCGCAAGAAAGTGGATCCAAGCACCATGGGGTGTCGCCGACAAAGCCGGGAAGGAGAACGACGGCGGCTGGCCAGCATGTGAGAAGTAGTAGTACTAGTAGTTAGTGTGTGTGTCTGTGTCGCTCGTACGTTTGTTTAATTAATTACGAGCATGTACCAGTACTACTAGTTACTACTGTAGTTTTTAGAGCAAATTACGAGTACATTAGCCTAGACTCAATGGAAAAATTCCTATCCTATGCATCAAATGGCATCTCTTTCTCTATAGGAATTGAGATGCATGTCATCTCACTTCCTATGATTTTCATATTCCTACAAAATTCCTATCCTATGAACCAAAGGAGGCCTCTGTTGGAGTAACTACTGTAGCTAGCAGTACTGCTGGTACAGTAGTTTTCTTCAAGAAGCGGAATTCAACGAAGTGATGATGGTTCCTTCGTCCGAGCAACTTCATAGTGGGTAAGGTTGGGCCTGTGATTTGACGGCTCATTAGTAATTACTGCGGCGCGACGACCGGGGTGACTCTCCCTTGGAGTTCTACGGGCATGGCAAGTGGAACAGGATGGTCGACGTCCCACATGTCGGCGAGCGGAAGTATTCTTTCCGATATCGAGGAGCAAGGAAACCGCGTGGTATAGTATCACTGGTGATTTATATTTATTTTTTATTTCAGATGAATGCTAGTGTTTCAACTCTTACGACGAAGGAGTGCCAAACACACGGCACGTGCTGGATGTCCCACACGTCAGCGAAAGGAGTGGGACATGAACATCATGGTAGAGCGTCTCCACTTCTTGGTCGGAGACCACACGTAGTATTACTACTGTACTAGTGGTATGAATGATACAAAGTGTGACCCGGAGAGAAAGACAACGTCTAGTTGGAAGGTCTCGGAGCATACACGTAAAGAAATATAAAACCTAATATGTGCCTCCAATTAATATAGTAGTAGTAGAGTACTTAGTCACGTACTCCATAACATCACCGGGCATTGCACGTACAACATTTAGTGGTAGTAAGAGACAAATGCCTATATGCCACGCATGTTCATACTATTTGTGCCTTTCTACTTCACTTACTGCGCTACATTACACAGGTTCGCACGTCCACTCCTGGGTACATGTCCGTCTCATAGTTCCAGTCACACGTGTTCTTCATATAGATGGAACGATCCTTGCATGACACGTGCACCTTGATGCTAGATGTCTCGCGTGTTGGCAAAAGGATGAACAAAGCTCATGTAAAAAAATAGAGTGGAAGAACATAGATTCCCGACGACCGAGAAAGAGCAAGGAACCTCGTGGTGGAGGGTCTGCACTCATAATATTTTATATTATTCAGCGATATAAAATCAACCAATCATCTCCATAGTGGACTGGAAGAGTACGAAACACGGCAGCCCAATGTAGTTACATCATACTAGTACATGGCTAACCCACGCTATCACCATATTTCTTGGCTTCCGTGCGACACCTATCTCTAGTAATCCAGCAGCCCATATCGCTTCTCCCTCCTCGTCTCTCTCAAAGTGCGGCGGGCTGGCGTTTTTGCCGTCTATTGAGGTCGGTTAACTCATCACATGTTAGCGACATGCCAAGAGCATTCTAAAAAAATTCCTTTCACGTTCCATTTTCAAAAAGAAAAAAATCCTTTCACGTACGAATTTGACGGTATGCTTTGAGCAACTTGCATGTCCTATACTGCTCCTGTTTGGATACTCTAACTTAGCTAGAGGTTAGACTAACTCATGACTAACCCTGAACTAACTATAGCCAAAGAGGTGTTTGGGTGACAGGGTTAGATTGACAATAAATGCACTTGATGGAGAGAGAAAAGGGATTTTTCAGTGGTCCCAATGAGAACTATCTCCACTTAGCACCTCTTGGGTGGGATAGTTTTTTTGGTGGGTCCGGTGCAACTTGCTCCAATTCAAATCCTCATGCTTGGATACTTTAGGGCTATTTGAGCCCCAACTAGCTCAAACTAACTTTAACCCATGGATCCAAACAGCGCCTATGGCCAGCCTCGACGCGGAGTAGCCGCATGCACCAGGAAGCGGCGCTCTCTCAGCCGTCGTGCCGCTTCAAAGCCGGCGCCAGTGACAGGTCGCCTCCGCTCTGGCCGGGCATTAATGCGGCACTGACGCTCCAGGGCGATGCTGACTGTTTCACGCGGGAAGCGCGCGCTGGCAAGGGAGTATAGGTTTTGAACCGTTTCAGGTGTAGTACTGGTAGTTTGCAAAACTACTCAATTATTGCACTCAGTTTCCTAAGAAATTGTGGTAAAAAACGTTACTCCACAGCCGGCTTCCCTTCTCCTTCCTCTTCCACCGCCTGCGCACGTCCGCGGGAAGCGACCGGTCAACCCTTATATAGGAGTGCTAGCACAAAAAGATGCATGCATGACCACTAAAATTTCCAGATTAAAGCGCCGCTCCGGCGGGAGTATGGCGTATGTTGTTACTTTCGGCCGGGCCATGGCTACCGGGCGACGGTGACCAGAGAAGAGGCGGCAGGAGGGGAATGAATGCAGCTACTGTTTGGGTTCGCCTCCCGGCTTAAATAAATGCGCAACATCATGTGTACCCGCGGGTGCACAAATTGTAACATGCGTGTCTGCTTAAGTGGGCGTCACGTAACTGGTGTGTGTGTGTGAGAGAGAGATTCTGAGAGACATAGTGCGCGTGTGTGACTCTACTCTTCGGACATGTACTCAACCTTTTGCATCGGGATATAAGTATAATGGTATTTACTTTAGCTAGTGATTTACGTGGCCATGTTAATGTGGTTGTGTAAAAAAATGTCACTTCCTGCTCATGATTTGCGTTATATAATTACAAGCAAGATGCTCGTGCATTGCACGGAACATCAATATGCATTTTTTACAAAACACCTGTTGTGAGTTACCCATGCAGGAGTAATCCCATGTGTAAAAACTAATGATATTTCGAGAATTTTATCGGAAAACTGGTATCTCGAGAATGTCATCGAAAAAATGAAAGATGAGAGATAAGGTGAGGAGGAGTGGAGCGTGGTGGTGACTGGTGGTCGGAATGGGCGGAGGCATGGGGATGGACGGCGCCAGCAGGCGGCAGCGGCCACCATGCTAGATTGTTCGAGAGACTTTCTTTTTTAATTGCTCAGCAATGAGGTTGTGGGAGATAAGGATGTGGAGAGAGGTGCGGTTATCTTTTGTAAAATTATCATAGTTTTCTTTCTATCCGTCAGATATAGATCAGACGGTCTATATTACAAGATGGCAGGCACACCATCATCGCAAACCCGGTTTTTTATAAGGTTACAGATGATAAGTTTGCTAACTACTAAAGTAAAGTGGAATTTGTCCATGTTATACAAGTAAATTAAGGTGATTGTTTATCATACGGGTAAGGTTGGATGAACGGTGGTAGGAACAAATGCTCCGCCTAGAGCATGTGTGTGTGAGATGGAGTCTTAGTGTGTGTGTGTGTGTGTGTGTTTGTGTGTGTGGGTGTGTGGGTGTGTGTGTGTGAGAGAGAGAGAGATGGAGTCTTAGTGTGTGCGTGTGTGCGTGTGTGTGGGTGGGT
>NC_057796.1:444141568-444150361 GCF_018294505.1 Triticum aestivum
CGTGTGTGCGTGTGTCTGTGTGTGTGTTTGTGTGTGTGTGTGGGTGGGTGTGTGTGTGTGTCGCGGGGTCCTCGGTGGCGGATGTAATTTAAGTGTGCATGGCTTCATCATAGAGAGGTGATGTGTATGGCAGAGGCCACCAACGATGGGGTGCGAGAGAGAAAATGCCCGTAGAGAGGGAAGAGAAGGTGTGTGCGCGTGAGAGGAGTCGACATCGAGAGAACGTGTTTGTTTGAGAGACACCGAGGAAGACTACTATATATCGATGGTGCATGTTGGCGGGAATTAAACGAAGGGATGGTCTTATTGGTTTCGGGGATATAGGGGAAGAGTGAGGGGGGGTAGCTAGAAGGAGACTGTTAAGTGTGAGTGTGTGTTTTACCCATCCAGGCGGAAGTTACATGCACACTAGAAGAGAACGATTCGATGTGGCGTTAGGGTTGAGGGTAATTAACTACGTATGGAGACATAGAGACCTTGAACGTGCATGTGTGAGAGGTATACATGTATACGTGGGATGTGTGTGTGTGTGTGTGCGCGCGCGCATGATCGAGATAAAAGAAAGAAGACATAAGTCATAAGATCAACGACATGGGAGAGACGGATCGGTATGACAATATGCTTGCATGTGAGAATGCAGGGAAGAAGGCTCGACAATTGAGCATGTGTTTTTGTCTTTAAGAGATAGTGGCGTGGGCTGGAGCATGCAACTATGGCAAGCAGAGGGAGTGAGGCACAACGATTGTGCAAAGGAGATCAACCTATAAATGAAAGAAGGCTGATGGAGAAACATATAAATAGAAAGATAAAGATGCTAGCTAGTGTGCGTTAGAGATAGGAGTCGAGTGGATCAGAAGGCTGAGTTATGTGTGTGGGTGTGAGAGAGATGAAGAAAGGGTGCATGTGACTCACATACAAACAAATATCGGAGAGAAATGAGATCCCAAGAGACAGAGTTTTGTGCCTGCGAGAGAGAAAGATATTTCACAACGAGAGTGATAGCTAGAGAGACATATGAGGGAACGCAAGATATCTCTAGGGAGAGAGAGAGTGTGTGTGAGCAACATACAAGAGAACAGTGGAGAAATATGAGACCCTGGGAGACAGAGTTTGTGTTTGCGTGTGAGAAAGAGATATTTAAGAGGAAGAGTCGTAGGTTCTCATACCTAAGGAGCGAAAGACATCTCTGTATGAGGGGTGTGCGAGTGGCACACAGGGGAATAGTACAGAGAAATGAGACCCCGGGAGACAAAGTTTTGTGTTTGTGTGAGAGAAAGAGATTCCACATGGAGAATCATAGTTAGAGACACATAGCAGGGAGCGAGATATACTTAGAGAGAGATAGAGTGATGAAGGTCGAGGGAGAGAGTACCGTCAGTGTGTTACGAAGATAAAAGATCATTGTCGACATACAGGTAGCACGAGAGATACCCGCGAGACGATGAACGCGTATAGGTCTAGAGAGATAGTCCTATATAAGCATGAGTGATAGTCATATGAGACTGCTACCTCTTGAGCACTGCGTTGGTTTTCCCTTGAAGAGGAAAGGGTGATGCAGTAAAGTAGCATAAGTATTTCCCTCAGTTTTTGAGAACCAAGGTATCAATCCAGTAGGAAACCACGCTCGAGTCCCATGCACCTACACAAACAAATAAGAACCTCGCAACCAACGCGATAGAGGGGTTGTCAATCCCTTCACGGTCACTTACGAGAGTGAGATCTGATAGATATGATAAGATAATATTTTTGGTATTTTTATGATAAAGACTAAAAGTAAAGAAAGAAAAATAAATGGCGCCAGAAATAGCTTGTTGACGGGAGATTAATATGATGGAAAATAGACCCGGGGGCCATAGGTTTCACTAGTGGCTTCTCTCAAGATAGCATAAGTATTATGGTGGGTGAACTAATTACTGTCGAGCAATTGATAGAATTGAGCATAGTTATGAGAATATCTAGGTATGATCATGTATATAGGCATCACGTCCGTGAGAAGTAGACCAAAACGATTATGCATCTACTACTATTACTCCACACATCGACCGCTATCCAGCATGCATCTAGAGTATTAAGTTCAAAAGAACAGAGTAATGCTTTAAGTAAGATGACATGATGTAGAGGGATAAACTCATGCAATATGATATAAACCCCATCTTTTTATCCTCGATGGCAAAATACAATACGTGCCTTGCTGCCCCAGCTGTCACTGGGAAAGGACACCGCAAGATTGAACCCAAAGCTAAGCACTTCTCCCATTGCAAGAAAGATTAATCTAGTAGGCCAAACCAAACTGATAATTCAAAGAGACTTGCAAAGATAACCAATCATACATAAAAGAATTCAAAGGAGATTCAAATATTGTTCATAGATAATCTTGATCATAAACCCACAATTCATCGGTCTCGACAAACACACCGCAAAAGAAGATTACGTCGAATTGATCTCCAAGAAAATCAAGGAGAACTTTGTATTGAGATCCAAAGATAGAGAAGAAGCCATCTAGCTAATAACTATGGACCCGAAGGTCTGAGGTAAACTACTCACACATCATCGGAGAGGCTATGATATTGATGTAGAAGCCCTCCGTGATCAATGCCCCCTCCGGCAGGACGCCGGAAAAGGCCCCAAGATGGGATCTCACGGGTACAGAAGGTTGCGGCGGTGGAATTAGGTTTTCGTGGATGCCTCTGATGGTTTGGGGGTACGTAGTTATATATAGGAGGAACAAGTAGGTCGGTGGAGCCTCGAGGGGCCCACGAGGGTGGAGGGCGCGCCCTGGGGGGGTAGGCGCGCCCCCTACCTCGTGGCCTCCTTGGTGATTTCTTGATGTCCACTCCAAGTCCTCTGGATCACGTTTGTTCCAAAAATCACATTCCTGAAGGTTTCATTCCGTTTGGACTCCGTTTGATATTCTTTTTCTGCGAAACACTGAAATAGGCAAAAAAACAGTAATTTGGGCTGGGCCTCCGGTTAATAGGTTAGTCCCAAAAATAATATAGAAGTGTATAAATAAGCCCATTAAACATCCAAAACAGAATATACAATAGCATGGAACAATCAAAAATTATAGATACGTTGGAGACGTATCAAGCATCCCCAAGCTTAATTCCTGCTCGTCCTCGAGTAGGTAAATGATAAAAATAGAATTTTTGATGTGGAATGCTACTTAGCATAATTTTCAATGTAATTCTCTTATTTGTGGTATGAATATTCAGATCCGAAAGATTCAAGAAAAAGTTTAATATTGACATAAAAATAATAATACTTCAAGCATACTAACTAAGCAATCATGTCTTCTCGAAATAACATGGCCAAAGAAAGTTATCCCTACAAAATCATATAGTCTGGCTATGCTCTATCTTCATCACACAAAGTATTTAATCATGCACAACCCCGATGACAAGCCAAGCAAGTGTTTCATACTTTTGATGTTCTCAAACCTTTTCAATCTTCACGCAATACATGAGCGTGAGCCATGGACATAGCACTATATGTGGAATAGAATGGTGGTTGTGGAGAAGACAAAAAAGGAGAAGATAGTCTCACATCAACTAGGCTTATCAATGGGCTATGGAGATGCCCATTAATAGATATCAATGTGAGTGAGTAGGGATTGCCATGTAACGGATGCACTAGAGCTATAAGTGTATGAAAGCTCAACAAAAGAAACTAAGTGGGTGTGCATCCAACTCGCTTTCTCACGAAGACCTAGGGCATTTTGAGGAAGCCCATCATCGGAATATACAAGCCAAGTTCTATAATGTAAAATTCCCACTAGTATATGAAAATGAAAACATAGGAGACTCTCTATCATGAAGATCATGGTGCTACTTTTGAAGCACAAGTGTGGTAAAAGGATAGTAACATTGTCCCTTCTCTCTTTTTCTCTCATTTTTTAATTTGGGCCTTTCCCTTTTTTTTATGGCATCTTTTGTTTTTTTTGTGCGGAGTCTCATCCCGACTTATGGGGGAATCATAGTCTCCATCATCCTTTCCTCACTTGGGACAATGCTCTAATAATGATGATCATCACACTTTTATTTACTTACAACTCAAGAATTACAACTCAATACTTAGAACAACAATATGACTCTATGTGAATGCCTCCGGCGGAGTACCGGGATATGCAATGAATCAAGAGTGACATGTATAAAAAATTATGAACGGTGGCTTTGCCACAAATACGATGTCAACTACATGATCATGCAAAGCAATATGACAATGATGAAGCGTGTCATAGCAAACGGAACGGTGGTAAGTTGCATGCTAATATATCTCGGAATGGCTATGGAAATGCCATAATAGGTAGGTATGGTGGCTGTTTTGAGGAAGGTAATGGTGGGTGTATGATACCGGCGAAAAGTGTGCGGTATTAGAGAGGCTAGCAATGGTGGAAGGGTGAGAGTGCGTATAATCCATGGAGTCAACATTAGTCATAAAGAACTCATATACTTGTTGCAAAAATCTATTAGTTATCGAAACAAAGTATTACGCGCATCCTCCTAGGGGGATAGATTGGTAGGAAAAGACAATCGCTCGTCCCCGACCGCCACTCATAAGGAAGACAATCAACAAATAAATCATGCTCCGGCTTCATCACATAACGGTTCACCATACGTGCATGCTACGGGAATCACAAACTTTAACACAAGTATTCTCAAATTCATAACCACTCAACTAGCATGACTCTAATATCACCATCTTCATATCTCAAAACAATTATCAAGCATCAAACTTCTCTTAGTATTCAACGCACTTATAAGAAAGTTTTACTAATCTTGGATGCCTATCATATTAGGACTACCTTCTCAATTTAAGAAAATTACCATGCTGTTTTGTAGGACTCTCAAAATAATATAAGTGAAGCGTGGGAGAACAATAGTTTCTATAAAACAAAACCACCGCCGTGCTCTAAATGATATAAGTGAAGCACTAGAGCAAAAACTATATAGCTCAAAAGATATAAGTGAAGCACATAGAGTATTCTAATAATTTCCGAATCATGTGTGTCTCTCTCAAAAGTGTGTGTACAGCAAGGATGATTGTGGCAAACTAACAAACAAAGTCTCAAATCATACAAGACGCTCCAAGAAAAACACATATCATGTGGTGAATAAAAATATAGCTCCAAGTAAAGTTACCGATGGATGAGGACGAAAGAGGGGATGCCTTCCGGGGCATCCCCAAGCTTTGGCTTTTTGGTGTCCTTAGATTATCTTGGGGTGCCATGGGCATCCCCAAGCTTAGGCTCTTGCCACTTCTTGTTCCATAATCCATCAAATCTTTAACCAAAACTTGAAAACTTCACAACACAAAACTCAACAGAAAATCTCATGAGCTCCGTTAGCGAAAGAAAAGAAAACACCACTTCAAGGTGCTGTAATGAACTCATTCTTTATTTATATTGGTGTTAAACCTACTGTATTCCAACTTCTCTATGGTTTATAAACTCTTTTACTAGCCATAGGTTCATCACAATAAGCAAACAACACACGAAAAACAGAATCTGTCAAAAACAGAACAGTCTGTAGTAATCTGTAACTAACGCAAACTTCTGGAACTCAGAAAAATCTACGAAAAAAGGGAAGACCTAGATTATTTGTTTATTGATCTACTGCAATTGGAATCAGTATTTTATCACGTTCTGGTGATTTTTAACAATTGTTTTCGTGAACAGAAAGTTTCTGGAATTTTCAGCAAGATCAAATAACTATCATCCAAGAAGATCCTATAGGTTTAACTTGGCACAAACACTAATTACAACATAAAACCACATCTAACCAGAGGCTAGATCAAAGATTTATTCAAAAACAGAAAGGAAATATATTGGGTTGTCTCCCAACAAGCACTTTTCTTTAAAGCCTTTTAGCTAGGCATTGATAATTTTAATGATGCTCACATGAAAGACAAGAATTGAAGCACAAAAGGAGCATCATATAGCATGTGACAAACACATCTAAGTCTAACATACTTTCTATGCATAGGCATTTTATAAGCAAACTAATTATCATTGCAAGCAAAAATTAGCATATGCAAGGAAGAAGAAAGAGATGATAGCAATCTCAACATGACGAGAGGTAATTTAGTAACATGAAAATTTCTACAACCATATTTTCCTCTCTCATAATAATTACATGTAGGATCATAGGAAAATTCAATAAAATAGCTATCACATAGCATATTCTCAACACGATCCACATACATGCGAAGTTGACACTCTTCCAAAATAGTGGGATTATCATTAACTAAAGTCATGACCTCTCCAAACCCACTTTTATCGAAAATACCATAAGATTGAACATTCTCCAAATATGTGGGACCTAAAGTTGACACTCTTCCAAACCCACTTTCAATATTATTGCAAACACTATTATCAATCTCATATTAATCATGGGGCTTAAATAAATTTTAAGGATCATAAGAAGAATCACCCCAATCATGATCATTGCAACAAGTAGTAGACATAACAAAACTAGCATCCCCAAGCTTAGGGTTTTGCATATTATTAGCACAATTGAAACCAAAGAGAATTTATAGTAAAATCATTGCAATCATGCTTTTTATCAAAGGAACTATCAAGTATGGGTGCAATAGCAACGATCTCATGTTTGACATATGGGACTATAGCAAATTCATCTTTATAAATATTGGCATCATGGCCACAAGAATAGCAAGCATCATCTTCATCAAGGGATATTTCAATCAAATCATCGGAATCATAATTATCTATAGATTCATGCATATCATTGTTTTCTTCCTCCATAGACTCCTGCAAAATATCAGCCTCTTCTTGGACAGTGGAGGAGTCCTCAATATATGGTTTAACATAGGCATTGGAAGCATAATTATCATAACAATATTTAAGTATGGCAAAATTTTCAGATTTGTAAAGAGTAGCATCATACGTTTCAATCAAAGAAGCAATTTCATAAGCACCCTTAAAAGCAACAAATTCTTCAATTTGTTGGATATCATAGTAATTATAAACACCCTTAGCATACAAAGATACGATTCCGTTATCACTAAACTCACATTGGTAGGGAAGGTGTTTCTTAATGTTTTTAGAGCAACAAGTAAAATCATAAATTTCACAAAGATTCCAAGCATAACACATCAATTTTTTTATTTGATGCCATAAGAGTCTCCCCTTTTCAGACAAACAATGACGCACACAATGAGCATGATCATCTAAATATTTCCCATCAACTAAGCTAGTTGGGGTTTCAGCACGAGCGCATAAGGATCGAAGATGGTCCAAGTAGAACACTTTAAGAGGATCCATATCAATAGATTTTTAGCAAGCAAAGATGCAAGCAAATAGAAGGCACATGGTAACACAAGCAAACAATAGATCTAGCGAAAAAAAGAGGAAAATGAAAAAGAAGGCAAATAAAACGGCAAGGGTGAAGTGGGGGAGAGGAAATCGAGAGGCAAATGGCAAATAATGTAATGCGAGGGATAAGAGTTTGTGATGGGTACTTGGTATGTTGACTTTTGCGTAGACTCCCCAGCAACGGCGCCAGAAATCCTTCTTGCTACCTCTTGAGCACTGCGTTGGTTTTCCCTTGAAGAGGAAAGGGTGATGCAGTAAAGTAGTGTAAGTATTTCCCTCAGTTTTTGAGAACCAAGGTATCAATCCAGTAGGAGACCACGCTCGAGTACCACGCACCTACACAAACAAATAAGAACCTCGCAACCAACGCGATAAAGGGGTTGTCAATCCCTTCACGGTCACTTACGAGAGTGAGATCTGATAGATATGATAAGATAATATTTTTGGTATTTTTTATGATAAAGACTAAAAGTAAAGAAAGAAAAATAAACGGCGCCAGAAATAGCTTGTTGACGGGAGATTAATATGATGGAAAATAGACCCGGGGGCCATAGGTTTCACTAGTGGCTTCTCTCAAGATAGCATAAGTATTATGGTGGGTGAACAAATTACTGTCGAGCAATTGATAGAATTGAGCATAGTTATGAGAATATCTAGGTATGATCATGTATATAGGCATCACGTCCGCGACAAGTAGACCGAAACGATTCTGCATCTACTACTATTACTCCACACATCGACCGCTATCCAGCATGCATCTAGAGTATTAAGTTCAAAAGAACAGACTAATGCTTTAAGTAAGATGACATGATGTAGAGGGATAAACTCATGCAATATGATATAAACCCCATCTTTTTATCCTCGATGGCAACAATACAATATGTGCCTTGCTGCCCCTGCTGTCACTGGGAAAGGACACTGCAAGATTGAACCCAAAGCTAAGCACTTCTCCCATTGCAAGAAAGATCAATCTAGTAGGCCAAACCAAAATGATAATTCGAAGAGGCTTGCAAAGATAACAAATCATACATAAAATAATTCAGAGGAGATTCAAATATTGTTCATAGATAATCTTGATCATAAACCCACAATTCATCGGTCTCGACAAACACACCGCAAAAGAAGATTAAATCAAATAGATCTCCAAGAAAATCGAGGAGAACTTTGTATTGAGATCCAAAGAGAGAGAAGAAGCAATCTAGCTAATAACTATGGACCCGAAGGTCTGAGGTAAACTACTCACACATCATCGGAGAGGCTATGGTGTTGATGTAGAAGCCCTCCGTGATCAATGCCCCCTCCGGCAGGACGCCGGAAAAGGCCCCAAGATGGGATCTCACAGGTACAGAAGGTTGCGGCGGTGGAATTAGGTATTCATGGATGCCTCTGATGGTTTGGGGGTACGTAGGTATATATAGGAGGAAGAAGTAGGTCGGTGGAGCCTCGAGGGGCCCAGGAGG
>NC_057796.1:444150626-444216701 GCF_018294505.1 Triticum aestivum
TACCTCGTGGCCTCCTCGGTGAGTTATTGATGTCCACTCCAAGTCCTCTGGATCACGTTTGTTCCAAAAATCACGTTCCCGAAGGTTTCATTCCATTTGGACTCCGTTTGATATTCTTTTTTGTGAAACACTGAAATAGGCAAAAAAACAGCAATTTCGGCTGGGCCTCCGGTTAATAGGTTAGTCCCAAAAATAATATAAAAGTGTATAAATATGCCCATTAAACATCCAAAACAGAATATATAATAGCATGGAACAATAAAAAATTATAGATACGTTGGAGACATATCAGAGACGAATATCTGGATTAAATGGGATTCAAATATTTAAACTGGAGATCACGACATCGATAATATCATAACGCAAATTGGTGTATCAAACATGCATATTCATTTGAATTTGGGGACACGTGTAATGTTATATAGTTTATCAATATTTGTGATCCATAGATTCTTTAATTAGAAACAATGCATGGTTTATATGCAATTAATGTCTAAACGGGATTACACTATATGTTGCATGTGTGAAACACATTATACATGTTTGCGAAGTAAAAAAAACCCGCATGAAACACTCATTAATTGGAGACAGTTAGTGAGGAATGCATACATTGGATTTCAACATAAAGTGGTTTCAAATATTTGAAAATACAAATTGATGGATACAACCTTATGAATCTGAGATCATGCCATTTGTAAACCATATTTATGTATAAAGGGTGTTGTGCTTTTGAAAGTATATATAAAAAAATGATGTATATAGAATTTTATTCCAATCGAAAATGGATCCCGCCCAAAAAACAAAACAGAATACAAACGGGATTCAAATTGAGTTGGCACAGTAAACGTGCACTCTGCAAAATTTGAACGAAGCGGGAAAAGTCGCAGTAACCGCCCGAAACCAAAATCTGCGAGATGGAAATTACTACTGCCTATCCCTGCCACGCAAAGCCTATCTGCTCATTTCTATAGGTTACGATAGGGGTAGGTTTGTAATTTCACTCAAACATGACATAACCGCCTCTCAACCGGATTCATACACGGTGGGCGCCAAAACACAGTGTGTCCTCGGCCGAAATCGACTCCCTCCCCGATTAATACATGGTGGGCGCCAAAAACAAACTCTCGTCGGCAAATATTCGGTGTATGCGAGATTACCGTCCTATCCCCAACCGACTAATATTGTTGTGATGTAGGAAATTTGAAACGGGGGCTAAGTTTGTAAATTTCCTCGCATTTGAGACAAGCGCGCCCTGAAGACATGGTTCCCCCCATCCTCTCTACCTCCATTTCCCAATTCGTACCCCGTGGGCGCCAAAACACCCTCTCCACCCCAGCCTCCTCCGTCCGCCACCCCATCCACCGCCGTCCTCCTCCACCATGTCGGTGCTGATACCCCGACGTCGCCGTTCATTACAAGAGATCAACCTCTCTCATCCACGGCTTCGGACCAGGATCCTTGCATCCCTTCCTCGCGCTTCATCCCCGCTGTCGTCCACCTTGCCGGTGCCGCTCCTACGACTGTCTCGTCCACCACGCCCCGCCACCACCGTCTACCCTCCTAGATCTGCTTCCACGCTGCCGACAGCCATCGCTACCACGGCATCGTCAAATTCTCAGCAGATGCATACACGGCGCCGCACCAGAGGCGGTACTCTTTCGTATCTGCTCAACTTATTTATCGCAACAAGAAAATAGATCGCCACTGCTTTACTTTGATTTCTTGTCATTCACTTAATTGCTAGTTGAAAGCAAACATTGGTTGCGAAGTTGCCTTTGTCCAGTTTGCACCTTCAGATCCGCCATGGCATGCTCAACACTATACTCCCAATGCTTATGGTTTTCCCCTTTTATATTCCACACTAGTTAAATCAGAGTAGACTAAATTTCAAAATTGGATCAATCGATTTTACAGAGCTTGCCGGAGTTCGCCGGTGCGAACAAAGGGGCTCGGGTGGGGACCGTGGTTGTGGGGGGCGGTGGTGGGGCCTCGCCCAATGAAGAAAACTCGACGCGGGTGGTGGCGGGGGGGTGGCGGAGGAACACAGGCGGTGGGGGTCGGTGGTCCGGCCGGCGGCCCGTGCGGTGTTCTGTATGGGAAGATTCAGAGACGAGGAAGAAGAAGGGGCAGGAGACGTAGGATCTTCATCCAACCGCCTGAAATGGTCGACTGACCCAAATGACAAAAGTCACGCGACTTGCATGCAGACATGCCTTTATATTCAGTACCATAATCGTACCTGCTTAGCACTGCTCCTGAATCCATCAAGCTAAACAACGTGCCACTCATAATTCCAAACTTGTTGCTCAAGTATGAATCTGATATGATGCTGATATTACTAAAACAGATAACATTTAATTGGTCAGCTAATGTTCCTACTTTACTTTCGAAAAGCACGTGCACCACATATAGAGAGACAGCAGGGAGTTGCTTTCTTAATGCGCTCTGGTTCATCATGTGTGGGCACTGCGCAACGAACATTTTATTATCCAAAATCTGCTTGCTCTTCTTTAGCATGTTCCTCTTCCATTCTTCTTTAATAAGTACTCTCTCCGTTCCTAAATACAAGTCTTTGTATAGATTCCACCATGGACTACATATGGAGCAAAATTAATGAATCTACACTCTAAAATGTATCTGGATACATCTGTATGTGATCCATAGTGGAAATCTCTACCAAGACTTATATTTTGGAACGGAGGGAGTATGATAGTAGTACAGTATGTTCCTTGTAGTGAAGATGAGCAGGGACATTTACAGTGTAGAGGTCTATACGGTCGGTTGTGATGGACACTTTGAACTCTTCGGGCCTCTTTGATTCGTAGGATTTTGTAAACATGGGAATAGGATTTGTAGTGGCCTGCCCACTTGAATCCTATGAGAATAGCAAGGAAATGCGGGGAGCTGTGTCGCCTTTGAGAGTTACACTGATATTAATAGTACCGCACCTTCAGTTGAAGAGAGCTGGTATCCGAAGGCTTTCTAGCCGTACCGGCAATACTAGCACATATATTCCAGCAAGTTCCACTTTGCTGATTTTACTCTGATGCTTACGGTTTTCCCGTTATATCTACACTATGATCTGTGTAGCTGCTTTGTGTCGCACTAGCAGCAGTCCACTCTTGAAGCTAAACACTGCAATGACTTACAAAATTGGCACCAAGGCATTGAGTGCCATTCTGGATGCAATGAAACTCATACGCTCCCCACCTATTGATTCTTGTTCAGAATATGATCCTAATGACTATTCTAACCTCGAGGAGTCAAAGGCAGATGGCCTGTCCTGTTCACCCATCAAGGTGCCTGTTCTAATTTGGCAAGGTTTTATTGATTGCGCGTATCTTCCATATGTTGTCTTGCATTTCTTCTACTTTGTTGCACCGCCATCTGCTTAGTTTACTCATCATATATGTCGAGATGCCATGCCCATCCATTATCAATACATATTCCATCTGTCATCATACCATGTTTTTTCACTCAAATGTTGTTCTTGTGCATCAGACATAAAAAAGGAAGAGGGTGATTGCCGAACCTGAAGGAGCACCAGCAAAGTCCTTGAAAAACGTGGTTGTGCCAGAGAAATCAAACAGCACCCCACTTATATTGGCTGTACAACCAGTGACACAAAATGCAGGACCGATTCCAGCAGGCTGTACCCATACTTCACTGGCCACACCACTAGCCCCACCACACAGGACCTGCACTCCAGCAAAAGGTATGCCGATTCAGTTGCCATAGCACCAGCCATACCACGGAAAAATCCCACTCCAGCAAAAAGTATAGCAAGTCCACCGGCCGAAGACCTGTCCCAACTGCAGAGACGGCCAAATCCTGCAGATTGGAACCCCATTCCAGTTATTCCCAGTTTAAAAGACAATGCTTTCAATGTTGTTAGGGACTACGTGCATATATTCCCATCATGGGAAGATTATAGTGAAGACAAACACCATTTTCACATCTTCCTGTCCCACTTACGTGTAAGTGCTATTATTCATGGTGATTATTTTCCTGTTTTCTGCTGATTGAACACATCAATGATTTACATTACATTGTTGTAAGTAGGCGAGGGTCAATCTGGATAGTCATGACGAGCAAAGCTTGCTTGCGCTTTTCAAGGAAGCATTGCAGCAGTATCGGTGTGACTTGAGGAAATCACACTTCGATGGCAAGTCTATAAACGAATTTCTGGTGAAGTCTCCTGTGCTAAATTTAGAAGACATTGAATGGAAAAACCTTGTTATGCACTGGTCTCGTTCCGAGGATGAGGTATGTCTATGATATCGCATGACAATTTGAACTTCTACTTTTTCGCATGTGCCTTACGGATCTTTTTTGCAGGAAATCTGCTCGAAAAGGAATTCCGGTTTGAAAAGAATGACAGGATATCGCAAATATGCTGCCCGCTGCTTTGCTCTTGTTAGTACCTGTTGTCCTGTATCACTGTACTTGCATACATACCTGGTTCATTATGTGACAACAGTATGCAAGATAGCTTTCTTATCAATTGTTCGCTCGAAATTATCTTATCTGTATGAATGGTTACATTAGTGTAGAATATATCCAATGCCAATGAATTTTTTTAGCTCTGCATTGTTCTTGTAAGTACCTGCTGTCCTTTATCAGTGTACTTATGTTGACAGGTAGTTATTCATGTACCATCACTCTGCAGCTTATTTTCCTTTGCCCTCCATTTTCTACACATAAGATCTATATTTACTCTTACCATAAGGTTGGATAACACCGATGGTACTGAAGAAGTTTAGCTCTGCATTGCTATTGGCTGTACCTTTTGCCTGTATCGCTGTACTTACATTTATAGCTACTTGGTTATGTAGCATCACTCTTCATATTATTGTAAATATTCTCCATTTTTTCTTATATTGTCACATCTATATTTACTCTTAACAAAATGTAGAATAAAGGCAATGCTTATGAAGAAGATTCTGTGGTAAACTTCTTGAATTGCCCCCCATCAGCATGGACAAGGGCTTTATAGAGCCTGCCTTCACCAATAATGTAAGTTTGTCCTTCTCAAGCCTTCAAACTTTGTTGTGTATATTTGGTTAGGCATGACTGCAACAGTTGTTTATTTTTGGTGTTTGCATCAAATTGCATGTTTAAAGTTTATTATGTAGTTCATAAACAAAAGTTTGTCCTTCTCAATTTAAGTTTTCAATTGTACAACCAAGTTCCTTCTTCATACCATGTAAATTAAACTATACAGAGCAAGTGATCTTATTTTGCCAATCTGAAGGGATAAATTGACAGCACACTAACCATTGATACTTATGAGTTCTTGATCTGTAATCCAGTGGTGCCGTGAAGCTGCCAACTCCTTCACAATGTCATTTCCTGCCATGTCTTGACTTGAACAATACCATATTGTGTTAATGCTTTTTTAAACTGTGTCACTTTATTCGTCAGTAAGAAATGTGATGAATTGTCAGCACTGGTACTTATATGTGCAAAACCTGTCATCTGTCTGCTTGTTTATCTTTCAAAGTGAGGAGGATATAAGTATCAAACAAGTGCAGTCTCATCAGCTTGCTCAGCTGCTTGCGCTGCAGCTCCCGAGCAGGGCTAACCTTTCTTGAACTCTATTGAAGTGCTATCGGTTTTGTATATTATTTTGTCGGCGTGTTTAATTGCACTGGTGGCGATCTTTGATGCCCAGTGTATGTAATCTGCTGTCTGCTTGTGCTTTATTATCATAGTGGCGAACTTTCCCTACAAGAGATAGGGCCTACTATGACGAGCTAAAAAATGTCATCGAATAGCTAATAACGTCACAAATTACCCCCTAGTGACATTTTACAGGCGTCACAAGCATCGTCACGAAATCCCCGTCACAGATTACTCCTAGTGACGGCGCACGCACAAAAACGTCATCGAAATTGGGACCTTCGGTGACATTATATAGAACGTCATCGACTTCCTATTTCCATGACGGTCAATTAATGTCACATATTAGGAGAAAATATGCCATATTGTACCATATTCGATGACAAGACAACGTCACTAACATTATGCCAGATCATCACCCGAGCGGCTATCCCACTACTAGTGCCACTACTTTTATTATGGATGTAGATGAAGTCGTCAAAATATATTTACTTTCTTTCGAATCTAAATTGCGATGAAAATAAGTATTTACTTCACATCACATCACATCATATTATATAAAAAAGTTGTAGAGAAAAATCACATCATAAATTGATATGTAAGACAAATCATATTATATATGAGATTGTATCAGCCAAATCATTCTGTAAACAAAAATGACGGTAAAAAACTGACTCAAGTTTGACATAGACAATAGACAAGATGAAAACTAATATTAACTAAAGACCACATATGTTGTCCTGATGATTGCAATGTAAGGATGGCTTTCATGAACCATCTGGTTTGGACTGGGACTACAGAGTTGCTTGCTAAGTTGCTTGAGCCCTCAAGAGAAAATCAAGCAGATTATCCATCTCCTTTTGCTTCTTTGCCTAGGCTTCATTCTTCTCTTGTTGGATCTTCTTTAGAGCTTCCAATTCTTCTTGCTGCTTCTTTTGTATCTCTTCAAATGCTCTCTCTTGTGCTTCAAGTCTTGAGGCTAACTCCTCCCGATGCCTATAAATGACAAACACAACAACGTTGCATCATAATGAGATGAAAATTGACAAGATAACATGCATAACCTTGAGCTAGAGGTATAATGGTTAAAGTACATGTAATCAATGCACCCCTTAGCTTAGCATACACATCACCCATGCGTTTATGTTCCGCGAGGAATGCCCTCCTTTCCCTCTCACTCTCCCGAACTAGTGGCATGATTGTAGTAGCAGAACATGCAGGATGAAAAAGAGTGGAACTAAATGAATTGCAAAATACTTACTAGCATGTGTCATAAAACTAACTAAATGAATTCCACTTCAACTAGTTTGGAATTGGACCTTAGACAATGCAACAATTTTTCATGCGCATATGTACTTTCCTAAAACAAACATGAATGTAATAAAGTAGCAAAATTAGCACGCAAATACATGTTTGTCTTTGCATTGATGGTAAAAATTAACAAAACAGATTCTGTAACGTAGTACTTTAAATAAGCAGCACTATTAATAAGCATTTCACGTAATATTGTATTAACAAAAAATGAAGATTTCATCGCTTTGGGGTCTAACGAGTGTACCAAGTAGCATAGAAGACGCAGCCAGTAAGCCTATGAAAACAAGATGAGAAAATTCAGAAGAGAAAAATGGCAAAACTTAAGATTACTATAGATGATACACAAGTGCTTGACTAGAAAGATTACTTACAAAAACTTGCCAATAATGGTAGCAAAGATTTACTAGTACATTATGAAGCTATTTACTCAATCAAGCAATTTAATTTGATGGCAATGTGATAAAATATAATATAAGAAACAAGGACTCCTTAAATATTAGAGCATCTCTGAGTGCAATGCTGGGACCAAATCCCGTCCACGCCCTCCTCCACCTTCAGCCTGCTCAAAAAGATTTCAGCTAATCAGGCTATCATTGTTCAGATATATGTTCTGTGTTAGCAAATTGTTTGCCTATCATATCCCCAATAGTCTGTCCTGCTCATGGTTGCTGCACTCATGTAATTGAAAAATAAAAGTATAAAACTCCTAGCGATTGCATATTTCAGTTGAAAAACATCAATTGCTATCTAAGTGTTGATAAGCTGCAGGTGCCAACGTTAGTCATTATCTCCAGAGTATACACATACTAATAGAAGCATGGGTAAACACGTCAAAAATACAAGAAGAAACATTTTGCTCACCTTGGGTTCAGTCTTCTCATCGACGATGTCAGCTTTGAACTTGAGAAATCCCACACACGCTGAACATGTCCACTCCCGCACAGCCAGAAAGCGCCATTGATTTCTCGCTCAAACATTTAAATGGAGAGAATGACAGGAGGAGCGCCACAACAAAGCATCTGGATGGGAGCAGCGCTGCAAAATGCCTGCGACAGTGGCCTCGTCAGGGAAACAGAGAAGGGCGGCATGGTCTCGAGGAGGATGCAGCGGGCGTGGTAGAGGAGCGCCACGGTGGCTGGCTCCGGCCAGAAGCCCAGAACCCGCCCAGCTGTAAGCCAAGTGGAAGAACTGGAGCAAGAGGTCAGCGTGGTTGGAGGCAGCGGTAGCGGAGATCACGCCATGGACGACCAGCGCCGAGAGCGTCCAGAAGAGCAGCCGCACGACACGGAGTACTTCCGGTGGGTCGACGGCTTGCGTCACCAGATTATGTGGAGAATTGTCCCGTGCAGAGGCTGCTCCTACCGAGCGCGGCTGCCTGCGGCGTCGGCGGCGCCTCTTCCACCACCGGTGCTGCAACGGCTTCCTCCGCGGTCTCGATGGCGGCGGTGGCGGTGGTTGTTGCGTCGATGGTGGGGGCGGCGGAGGTGGACGGGGCGGGAGTGGGAGCGTGGGGGCTGCTGGAGAGGAGCGGCGGAGGGGGGATGCTAGCAGATTGGATCGAGACGGTGAAAGGAAGGAGACGGCGCAAGATTGGATCGGGGCGACGCCAGATGAGATAATGGGGATTAGGGTGGAACTGTGGGTAGTTAAATGGGCTTCGTTGAGAAACTTTTGCCATCGAGCCTAATTAACTTAAAATTTTAATTCTCGGCGCGCAGGGGCGAATAAATTATATGCTTAAACTAGAAAAAATTGTGGGTTTGGCATGCTCACGTGAAAAAAATGTGGGTTTTTTTAGAGGTAAAAAATGATGGTTTGACACGTACCATGAACGTCTATAATTTGATCAGAAAAATTAGAAAGGCACGTACCATGTTTGTGTATAATCTGCTAATAAAAAAAGTAAAAAGGCACCAGGGGATAGGTCGTGTAGTACAATGACATGATAAAGATATATTCGCATAGTTTCGCATGAACTCTACCCTGTTGGAAATCCCTACAGGAAAGACCATGTGGGAAGGAGTGCTTTTTTTTGTTAGGACGAAATAACTGTTGCACTATACTGCCATACCCATCAGCTCACCAGCGCAACCAATGAGCATTTTTTTCGGCCACTACTTATTTATATTAGACTCAGAAAATATTTACACTGCTCAATACGCCGTAAAGAAATTCTCATGGGTCCTACGTGTGGACCCCATAGAGAAACACTGAAGCATAGGTCCCGTAGAAAAATCCTCCTACCAAATCTTTCCCAGCCAATCTCGTATTTACCTTTTTGAGATGGAGCGAAACAACTGCAACGTCATATTCATTAGCTCACGACCCCACTAATGAACTTTTTTCTGGCCACCACATATTTATATTAGATTGAACAAAATAATGGCATCACACAATAACCTATGAAGAAATTATGGTGCGTTCAACTACCAAAATTGACACATGGGTCCCATAAAAAACACGACGTGTTGGTTCTACCACTCAATAACCAGTGAAGCAGATATGGCAGGTCCCGCTACTAGCAGTTACATTTGTAAGTCTGTGCTGTAGCAAGTTCGTCATGAAAATTACCAAAACGTCATAGAAATTGGTAGCTAGGTGGTGCTCAGCGTTCGAGTCGATTCAATGACATTAATCGTCACTGATTACAAAAATCAGTGACACGGCCTCTAGACCGTCACACATTAGATACATACATGACATTGTCAACCACCGTCATGAGGATTTTCGTCACAGTATCTCAATTTTCTTGTAGTGTTTGATGCCCAGTGGATGTAATATGCCGTAATTTCTTTATTGTATAGTCTAGGTTTTTTTCTTATTCACGAAGATGTAGTTATTTTACTGTATATATATCCTGTCTTCGCAGTAAACTGGCCAAACCGTAAAATTACGGTACATAATGGGGCCGTCAGGCAAATCACTATGTATGATCCGCATCATGGGCCCCATCATCTTGGTCCGTTAACAGGCCTAAATGTAAACTGGTCCACTAGTAGATTCGGGCCTTTAATAGGCCGAGTAAACCGCCGGCCCAATTTTTCCAAGAAAACTCAATGGGCTTTTAGGAGGCTGAAAAGTAGGTTGGGCCTGGAAAGTGCCGAACAGCTCACGGGCCGGCAGCAGGCCAAAATAGACCCCGGCCCATGATTGTGCCAATCAAATCATGGGCTTATAACAGGCCAAAATTGTCTTAGTCCTTGTTTGGCCCAATCAGATTATCGTCTATGAGCAGGCCGGGTGCAAACAGGGCTGTAGTTAGGCCCAACTATATGACGGGCTTTTAACAGGCCAAAATATATATAGGTCCGAAATGTTAAACGGGCCTTTAACATGCCAAAACTAATATCAGGCCGAATTACTAAAACGGCCTTTATCAAGTGGGCCCAAAAGCATAGCATCCAGTTGACGGGCCGAATCTGATATGGGTCATAATTTAGCCCAAAGCCTCTCAAAGGGCCGGACCTGATCTGGGCCGTAATTTGGCCCAGAACGTGGTAGGCTTTTAACGGGCCGGATCTCATATGGGCCTTTATTAGGCCTGGAACATGGCAGACTATAAATGGACCGGATCAAATATGGGCCGGCATTTGGCCCAAAACATGGCAGCCTGTTAATGGGCTGGCCTACTACTGTCATCAAAATCTTTTGGGCCTTCAGCTGGGCCGGCCCATTATGGTCGGCGAAATCTCGTGGGCCTTTAGCTGGGCCGGCCCATTATGGTCCGCAAAATCTTGTGGGCCTTTAGCTGGGCCAGCCAATATGTCGGCAAAATCTCGCGGGCCTTTAGCTGGGCCGGCCCATTATGGCCCGTAAAATATTGTGGGCCTTTAGCTGGGCTGGCCCATTATGGTCCGCAAAATCTCGTGGGCCTTTTGCTGGGCCGGCCCATTATGGACCGTAAAATCTTGTGGGCCTTTAGTTGGGCCGGCCCATTTAAACTTTATGGGCCACTTTTGGGCCGGTCCACGTGTCAACATTTCATAAGCACATCTCGCCCATTGGATGAGTGACACCTATGCCAACGGGGAGCTGACACGTGTTTCCTCCAGCCAATGATGATTTTACACGTGGAAAATCGCCATTGGTCCGGGCTGTTAACGGGTTATCAGATCCAAAACCGGACCCGATAGCTTAATGGCATTCCGTTACGGTGGATGCCATGTGTCGTTCACCCTTGACGAAAGCACTTCTGTGAGGCGTGATTTTTCGTCATGGAAGTGGACACTTCCATGATGATAATTTTGGTAATGTCATGGAACACTTCTACGACAGCACAGGTATGACTATCTTGATTCTGTCATAAAATCGTCATGGATGTACATGCATGACAAAAAATGTGACCTACTGTGATGAACACGTATCATCACAGAAGTGTATTTTTTTGTAGTGTCAGCACCCCAATTCTCCTCTGTTCACACCTCTGCAACAAATTCCTCAGTCCCCAGTGAATACTGAAGTTCAAATGCGATCTAAAGAACCTCGCACCACCCCGTCTGTCCATGAAGAGATTCCAGCCACTAGTGCTGATGAAATTGCTGCTGAAGGATTGAAGACCCAGGCTGCCACTGAAGAAGAAAATGAAATTCCTCAGCCTGTGGATCCTGAGATTGCGATTCCTGAGGTGGTGATGCAATTGACTGATACTCCTCAGCCCAAGCCAAAGGATCCCTTCTCGAAGAAGCAAAACTTCAAGGCTGATGACTTCTTCGGCGAGCATGTGTTCTTCACCGAGTATAACCCATATGACTCTGCTCGTCTTAGAAGGAAGCGTTTCTGGACTGCCAGCCAAGCCAACTTCTATTCTTCACTGCTTTTCAACAAAGACAAAGTCTTCGACCATGAGCATATTCCTCACGTGGACATGTAATCACTGCCTTGCTTCGCCCCAGTCCTCAGTGTGCTTCATGATGCAGGACTGCTCAACTTTTGCACGGATATTTGTGATTGGAATGAAGAGCTAATTCTTCAGTTCTATGAAATGCTGCACATCACAGATGATGTGAACTCTTGGGTTTTGGACTGGATGACAGAAAATACTCACTACAAAGCACCGGCCACTGAATTGCTTCATGCCCTGCCTATCAGTCCTCCCCTTGACGTTTCTCGTTGCCTATACCATGAACCTGTACTTACCGCCCATTACATGCAAGTATTGATGAAGCCGCTGAAGCCCGGTCAAGCCCCAAGGACCAAATTCCTCGTGAAGGAATTGCTGTATGTGCCTAGGACAGTCTATCGCATTCTAACGAAGACTTTGAGTCCAATCAAAGGCCACGACTCGACTGATGAGGAAGTCGTTGGCATCATGAAGAATCTGCTGTTCAATATCATGCATGGCATTCCTGTCAACTATCATGATTTCTTCATGAGGACTCTGGCAAATGTTGCACTGTCTCCGTTTGAGTTGAAGCCTTACGCTCCTTGGATTATGAGATTCCTCGGAACAAGGTCTTCACTCAACTACAAAGCTGACACCCTCAACCATGGCAGCTACTTTCCCCCCATTGAAGTCCTCAAGCGGACATTTTCCTCAGCTGATGAAAAGGGCAAGGCCGCTGTAGTTATTGATCAAGGCATTCGTCCATTGGATGGTCAGTTTCGCAAAGCTGCATCTTACTCCACCAATGATGACTCGGCCACTCATGACTCTGCCGCTAATGCTTCAAAGCCAAATCCTCAAGCCACAACTCCAAGGGTGATGACTGATCGTGAGCTTCTCCTCAGTCTTCACTAGAAGGTGGATCGCAACCACAAATGGGTTAAGCATCACTTTGGTTCAATTCTTCACAACATGACTGCTACACACAATGCAGTGAAGAAAAACCATTACTACCTCCATGAAGTCTTCGGTTGCACCTGGGCCGTTCTGTCACAACTGTATGGTGAAGAAGATCTGAAGCAAATGGGTCTCAAGCAGGACTTTGACTGATCTCAGCCACCAGGGAAGAAATTCAAGAAAGTCAAGGTTCCTCCCTTGGTGGCCAGCTCATACTCTTCATCGCGCGACACGATGAGCATGAAGACTTGGACGACACTGCGGCAGTCCCTACTACAACAACCGACCCCAACAATGCTGGCGCTCCTTCATCAACTTGATATTCTTCAGGGGTGTTAGTCCTCACTTTTCGATCCTTTTGGTCATTCGATGACAAAGGGGGAGAAATTTGAGTTAGTCTTCAAGCGGGTCTACATTTATGGGTGTTTTTTTTAACTTACAACTCTCATTCTTCTGAGACTTTATTTGATGGAGTTGTAAACTTAAATCCGATGGTGGTCTGATACTTTTGCTATGTTCTTCTGCATGCTTATTCCTCATATATGTTAATGCACGCATGCTGAATTACATCAGTCACCATATTTCATCATGCATTTCAAATTCTTCATATTATATGTCAAATGCGTGTATGAATTACAAGATATAGGGGGAGATCTCCATGATTCTACTCTTCAAGTGTGCATTGCTTCAAAAGCAAATTCCTCACTATGCACATCTTCAGGGGGAGTTCTTCTATATCTTGCAATCAAATTCCTCAATATCAGTATTTACACTTCATATGTTTATCCCCGTTGAAAACTTAACCTATATTGTCATCAATCACCAAAAAGGGGGAGATTGTAAGTGCATCTAGTGCCCCTTAGTGATTTTGGTGTATTCGAGACTTATAGGTTAAGGGACTAATGTGTTTGTGAGTGTACACAGGTCTATAAGTCTATGAGGAGTTTGATATTTACAGAGAAAGTCGACCCCTAAAAATGAATGTCTTCGACTGAAGACTTTGGATTTTGAAGACTTTCTGATGACTTTGAAAGTGAAGAAATTGGTGTGGCCTTAAAGACTTGGTATCCATTCGAGGAACATGGAGCGTGAAGACTTCTGTATTCGTAGTTTCATTTTCTCTTTCTTGAGTCATAGGAAACACCGTACTGTTGAACGGGGTCGAGGAAATACTAAGGAAAATTTTCCAAGTGATGCTCAACTCAAAATCCTACACCTACCAATCCCTTCGAGTGAAGCTATTGGAAATCTCATGCAGCTCAGTCAATTTCTTCAGTGACAGAGACGAAGTTCTTCTGGTCTCTGAGGAATTTTTTCTGACTGAGAAGTTAGGAATTCGCCAGTGCGGATTGCCTACAAGTGAGGAACATGATAGCCCTGAAGAATTTGATAGTCAAATTTCCGGCCATTGCTGTGCTCTACACCAGCTGTCCCAAAATATCTACCCACCTAACGGTCATATCATTGAAGGGCATTTATGTCTTATCATGTCGGGCTGCTCCCTAGGCTATAAATAGCCGCCCCCTACAACCACTAGCTGGTTGGCTGCTCCGAGAGAAACTGACACTTGTCATTTGAGAGCATCCCATCTCCGAGGACTTTGAGCGAAAATCATCAAGTGAGGAAACCCAAACCCAAACACCTACAAACCCAAAGTGATTGAGCATCACTGAAGAGATTGATCCTGCGTGGATCCGACGCTTGTTACCTTAGAAGACTGTGCATCTTCCAGACGGTTAGGCGTCATGGTCTAGAGCATCCAAGAGGAAATTGTGGATCGCTGAGTGACCGAGTTTGTGAAGGTTTGGAAGTCACCTGAAGACTTACCATGAGTGATTGGGCGAGGTCTATGTGACCTTAGCTCAAGGAGAATACGGTGAGGACTGTGTGTCATCAGGTTTAAATACCTAGCTGCTCCAACCAGACGTACAACTGTCACAGCAGTTGGAACTGGTCTACCAAATCATTGTCTTCACCAAGCCTACTGGTTCTATTTCCTCAACTCTTTCATTTCCTCATTATTGTGTTGTGTGCATGTTCATATCTGTTTGAAGACTTTGACTGAAGACTTTCTCCATTTCCTCAGTTCAATTTCTTCAGTCTGTTTGTCTTCATCCTGTCTATCCTGTGTTTACGCTTTCTGTACTCCATGCTTGTTTTCATTTCATCATGATGACCATGCATATGCTTTGTTATGTTTTCATTTGAGTACTTATTCCGCTGCAAGTAGTTCTTCGCTTAGGAATTTCCTCACCCTGAAATTCCTCAGTGAAGAATTCATAAAAATCGCCTATTCACCCCCCTCTAGTCGACTTAACGCACTTTCACAAACAAATAAGAACCTTGCAACCAACGCAATAAAGGGGTTGTCAATCCCTTCACGGCCACTTGCAAAAGTGAGATCTGATAGAGATAATAAGATAAATATTTTTTGTATTTTTTATGATAAAGATTGAAAGTAAAGATTGCAAAATAAAATAGATTGGAAACTTATATGGTAGTGAATAGACCCCGGGGCCATAGGTTTCACTAGTGGCTTCTCTCAAGATAGCATAAGTATTACGGTGGGTGAACTAATTACTGTCGAGCAATTGATAGAAAAGTGCATAGTTATGAGAATGTCTAGGCATGATCATGTATATAGGCATCGCGTCCATGACAAGTATACCGAAACGATTCTGCATCTACTACTATTACTCCACACATCGACCGCTATCCAGCATGCATCTAGAGTATTAAGTTCATAAGAACAGAGTAACGCATTAGGCAAGATGACATGATGTAGAGGGATAAACTCAAGCAATATAATATAAACCCCATATTTTTATCCTTGATGGCAACAATACAATACGTGTCGTTTCCCCTGCTGTGACTGGGATCGAGCACCGCAAGATTGAACCCAAAGCTAAGCACTTCTCCCATTGCAAGAAAGATCAATCTAGTAGGCCAAACCAAACTGATAATTCGAAGAGACTTGCAAAGATATATAATCATACATAAAATAATTCAGAAGAGATTCAAATATTGTTCATAGATAATCTTGATCATAAACCCACAATTCATCAGATCTCGACAAACACGCCGCAAAAAGAGTTACATCGAATAGATCTCCAAGAAGATCGAGGAGAACTTTGTATTGAGATCCAAAGAGAGAGAAGAAGCCATCTAGCTAATAACTATGGACCTGAAGGTCTGAGGTAAACTACTCACACATCATCGGAGAGGCTATGATGTTGATGTAGAAGCCCTCCGTGATCGATTCCCCCTCCGGCGGAGCGCCGGAAAAGGCCCCAAGATGGGATCTCACGGGTACAGAAGGTTGCGGCGGTGGAAATAGGGTTTCGTGGTGCTCCTGGATGATTTCGGGGTATATGAGTATATATAGGCGAAGGAAGTCGGTCAAGGGAGCCACGAGGGGCCCATGAGGGTTGGGGGCGCGCCACCCCCCTGGGGCGCGCCTCCCTGCCTCGTGGCCTCCTCGCTTCTTTCTTGACGTCCACTCCAAGTCCCCAGGATTGCGTTTGTTCCAAAAATCACTCTCCCGAAGGTTTCATTCCGTTTGGATTCCGTTTGATATTCCTTTTCTGCGAAACACTGAAATAGGCAAAAAACAGCAATTTGCACTAGGCCTTCGGTTAGTAGGTTAGTCCCAAAAATAATATAAAAGTGTATAATAAAGCCCATTAAACATCCAAAACAGATAATATAATAGCGTGGAACAATCTAAAATTATAGATACGTTGGAGACGTATCAACGGTCCACCGCCGGTTTCGCTGGATCAAAACCAGCTAGCGACGCAGCCACAGCGAAACCCTCGCTCCTTTCCCCCCCGCGTGGTGCTCTCCTTGTCTCTCGCGCCTGGAGCGGCTACGGCCACCAACGGCAGGCAGTCCGGCCACCGGCGACGGGGTCGAAGACCACCGCGCCCCGCGTGCCTCGTGCTCGCATCTGTTTCGTCATGTTCCCCTTCTCTTTTCCATTCCACCACTGTCTCCTGCGACAGAGCGAGAGAGAGAGAGGGTGACCAGGGCCCTCCTCTGCTCCTCTGTTAGCCAGAGTGGCGGTGGGTTTGGGCTGCGCCAGCCGCCGGCGACTAGGTCATCAGCCACCGCGCCACGAGCCCCTCCCCTTTCTTTGAACTCTATTCCACCGCTCACTCCCCTTTTTGAATCGAAATCGATGACGACGACGGAGCTACGAGCGGCGGCGCCGTTACCATCCTCCTGGCCGGTCGCGCGTCTACCCTTGTGGTGAGCGCGCCGCCGTCGAGGGATTTGGTCGCGGTGTGCTTTGCCCCTCGCGGGGTGGTTCTTCGTCCCCGCACCTCGGCTTGCCGATGCGTGTGGAGATCGAGAGGAACAGGCGCGGCCATGATAGCGGCGCTATTTGCCGGCGGCCCAAGGCCTTCTCCGGTATACTTTTGTTTTCTTTACTCTGCCCTGCTAGGGTTCTTTGTGGAGAGTCTTTTTCTCTTTCTCTGTTTATACTTTGCACCGAAAATCATAGCCTAGCATGGCCTGATACCATTGATAGATCCTCTGGATCGGTGTAGGCTAGCGATTCAGGCGAACCTACCTTCTCTTGGTGCTGACGAGCTCGAGCCGGTGCCGGCCATGGTGAAGTAGTGGCCAGTAATGGCAGAGAGATGGCGGCGGTGGTGTGCTTCCCGTGAGCACCGCGCTAACCCTAGATCGGTAGGGAGTCTTCGGCGGGGTTTGTGGAAGCTATTAACCTCGTGAGTCATGCCCCGGCCTCCACCTCTGTTTATATAGCGCGGGTCACATGGGCCCACCAACCATGGTTTGGTTGGGCACCCCCGATCAGAGCGCGATGCAAGGGCCCGTTCGACCCGTTGGGCTCGAACAGGAGAGAGATCAACCTAACACAAGAATCAAAGCTACCCGAGTTTTAGTGCGCTCGTATACCAAAACGTAGTCGATTTTCCCTGGAAAATGGGGATATTGTCTCATCGAGTATCCGATCCAACCTTTGCCTTTTGCATCAGAAGGCTTTCTATTTCCCTTTTTGTTAACTTGCTACTACTACATATAGGCACTTTGCCTAGCCGATCGTTGCATGCTGTCCACTGCTAGCCAGGGAACTTAAAGATGTAGAGGAGATTCAACCACCCAAAGCCTCTTGGCGTTGACGTTCTTGTGGGTTGTCTTCGAAATTCTTCAGTGATGTTGTGCATCGCACCAAAAAAGCCAAAAATTCGGTTGCAGCATTTCATAAGTTTGATGGGCAATGGTGCAACTAGCTAGAATCTTGGTTTAAAATGGGACTCGTGCAGCTGTCGCGAGCTAATCTTATGCACATGCACCTTGAGGAGCCTTTCATGTTGGATGAATAGAAATATGCAGTTTCTAAACTGCACGTTGAGAAAGAACAAATGGTTTTGTTGGTGCTTATATAAACATTAACACGATTTAATCAAAGATGAGCCGTTGACGGCGAAGATTCAGTGGCATAACCCAAGGGGAATCCCTCGCACTTGTAGAATACGAAAAACAGTGTTTTTAACCAAGAAAGTGAAACCATTTCGTACTTCAAAGCCCTTTGAATGCATGGCAACGGCACGGAATGACATTTCTACAAGGGCATCTAATGTCACAGGGGCAAATTTGAGCAGGCTGGGGAATTAGGGTAAATCCGTAGGTTTGAGTTAAGGGCTAGAATGTAATTGTCCCTATTTTATATTATTGTATCTCTTCAATTCATTGTTCATATTTTCACTTCTTTGAGTGGTGCTCATTTGAGTAGGGAGCGTATTCATCGAAAGTATTGTTATGACACCGAGCTCATGTGAGCTCGGGTGAACAATACAATCGATTTTTTTCAAAACAACCGATTTTGTGTGTGTGAAACTTTTGACAAATGTTTTCATAGCTTGTAAAATTTCATCACCAGATCATATTCGTGTTAAAAGTTAAAAAGAAACAAAATCAATGCTCCAAAATGCGTTTGAAAATAACATTTTGGAGCATCAAATTTTTTTTGCCATATTTTACACGAATGTGATCTGGTGATAAAATTTTGCAAGCGATCAGAACATTTATCAAAGTTTCACACAAAAAATAACAAATTTTTGAATTTATTTTAATTTTTTATTTTACTATTCACCCGAGCACATATGAGCTCGGGATCATAACAGTCGCGTCCTCTACACTATACACTAGTGCCCCTTCCTTTTTAAGAACATCCTTTGTAGCCATGCATTTTCAGATAGTCCACACCTGCCAAACATTTTTGTTCGACACACTTATAAATTCGTTATGTCACAAATATCAATGTTACTTTTAGAAAGTTTCAAAAATCCACCAAAAGTGTCAACAATTCCATCACAACAAGTGTAGCACCAAACAGAATAGTTTTGTTGTGAGTATTAACCCCAAAAATCGTACCAAACAGACGCCCATCATCTATTTGTATGTATGTGGTGTCAAATCATATAACATCACACTGCTAAAAAATCATATAACATCACTAAATATTGCATAGTCCAACACATTTCTGGAGACACCCAAAAAATCTTAGTTACCAAATCATTCTCATCTACCTGAATTGAATAGAAAAATTGACATCTTCTGGTATTTTTTTCATCTATTCCAGTACTATCCCTGTGTCACCTTCCATCGCATTTATTTTTATATTTTAGTACATATGTCTTTCATATGTTCACGTCTAAATCCAATGTTTTCAATTCTACATGCTTCTTTTGGCTTCCGAATTGATTATTGTTTTATTTGAAATGCCTAGAGATTTGCGACCTCTGTGTTTTCTATTTATGTTTATATTGTTTTTATTTGGGATCTCGAGTGTTGGACCATGGTTCTATGGAAAGAATTTGGATACATGACACCTAAAATTCATAAACAACATTAAATTTGTTTCTAAGGCTGATCTTCATATGAAAATCACATCGACATCGTGTTTAAGGCCTACAGTAATTCAACGTCTCCTCTCTTTCATCTTTCGATGATAGTGTATAAGTTGTAATGATTGTCTTAGATCATAAGGAAGTGATTAGAATGAAATCAAACTACAAGTAACCTCCGTTAACGAGAAGATGTTAATGTTCGATGTTGCATTGTCGAAGAGTTCTTCACTTTATGGTCATTACTTCTTCAGATATGTTATAAAATAAATAAGCTTCCTCTTTTGATAAAAGTTTCACGCCAAAATTTGTTATCCTTTCATCGATGCAATTTGATTCAATTTCTTGCACATCATATATAAAATAGGATTCAATCTAGTTAATACATAGATGTGTCTCTCACATCTGCATTGCGGGTTGGGAAGTTTTCGCAAGGCCGGTTCAAAAAATGAAATAGAAGAATTAGTATGTCACAAGCTTTCAGAGGAATTGCAATCATTTTGACTTTGAATGTTTACACAGTTTTGGCTGCTTGGCATTTTTCTATGGCTGTGGAGGGAATGAGGCAGAAAAATCAGCCAATGGCAAAATTATTTTTGCCAATATTCATTTAATGAACTGCACATGATAATTATATCTGGTGCAATTTACTTTAAGTTATGATTAACTTTAGTGATAGGATGACCTATATGTTAAATTGATTCTAGTTTTTGTTGTGTACGATTCTTCCAAACAATGTTGCAAACACTCTATCTTAAAAGGTAACCATAGAAGGAGTTCTTAGATGCAACAATGATTAAGATTTTTCTCAAATGTGGCTTTTGACTTGGTAGCGGCCGCACAGTATGACGTTTTCCTTTTAAACATGTTTTCTTGTCCGTTATATGCATTTTATGAGTTTAGAATTTCACATATGTTGCTGCTAATCATATTGCCCATTGGTCTATGAACTCAAGAGGGGGAAATGAGGTATGGGTTTGTCCACACTCCCCACATTTGTTTGGTATAGTTTGTCAACCAAATTCCATAAATCATAAATGTGTCCTGCAATCATATTTGTTTCGCATTGCAGGATGTGAAGTCTTCCACAATCGGTTCAAAATGAAGAATTAAGAATTTGGATGTAATTCATTGTGAATAATGGAACGGATTTCCTAGTTTTTGTGCATGAGATTCATCATCAGCAACTTGGTTCCCCGGATCAATCCTGAAAGAAGCCACCAAGGCATGGGAGATTCCTTCACTGATGAATTGGAGAGATTTGTCTATGCTCTGCTTTGGTTAAGCCACTATTGATTGCCCTGTCTCCCATATACTTTTGCATTAGTGGTGGGTCTAGATTTTGGCACATGTTGTGCATTTTTGGATATGATGAAATATTTCCTCCATTTTTGTTTTTTGCTTTAGTGTTGTTAGAATTTATGGAAGGGAATCGGCATACACCTATATTCTTATTTTACACAAAAGCACGAGAGGGGTGGAGGGGCACCACCATGCGATGGATGCCACGTGCACTGGTGGCACCAATGATCGCAAGCCTAGACGTAGGCAATCCATGTGCACTCCATATGCCTTGTGTGGGAGTACCAAGGCCGTGAGACCAATCAGAGGGGAGGGGGTGTACAAAATCCGAACCAAAAATTTAGCTAACCACCGCACGTGCATGATTAATGTCATGATCCTCCACACCCACGTGCCGTCACAGGGTTGTTTGTTCGTATCGTATCACCAGATATGAGTTGATTCGAATTGGATTGAAGAAATCAAAGGGGGACCAAACCACCTAAGACTCAAGATGTACATACCCTTTATAAGCACCTCACCCCGTCGATTTCCACGCATTGGAACGTAACTACACAGACACCACCCAAAAGTGCACACATACAGTGAGGCAGGTACACAACGGAAGCCATGCGCCGCCCGGCGGCGGCCATGAGAAGGTGGACTCGAAGGCGGCGGTGAAGCCCCAAATGTTGACCATCAAGGTGGTGGGCCAGGAGAAGGTGGTCCACCACACCACGAGGATGACCGACAAGCTCAAGGTCTTCATGGACGTGTGGTACCACAAGGTGCCCAACGTGACATATGGCACCGGCGTCTTCCTCTACGACGGCTTGCGGGTGCGCAGAAATATGACCCCGGTGGGCCTTGAGATGGAGGACGGGGACATGCTTGATTTCTTTGAACATATGGATGGTGGAGCTGGACCATTCATTGTTGGATCTATGTAGTATGTCGATCGATGTTTGCGCACTAGGCGGAGTTGTTGTAACTTAAGCATATGTCTCTTGCGGAATTTGTATTGCTAGATCTTATTTCAAGGAAATTTCTGATGTGAGCGGCTCAAATATTAGATTCTTTGAACTAGTTTCGCTCATGTATTATCATTATTATCTGGTTTTTTGGGAGTGCTCATTAGTATCTATTTTGTCATATGTTTGAACAGTGGTTTCTTTTATGGTGAATTATTTGAATTAAAACAAATGTTGTGTGTAATTTTGCTTCCGTTTATTTTGTTTTATTCTTAGTGCTATGTTGTTTGCCTTTCGTTCTTGTTCCGCTAGTGTTTTATACGTTTACTTACAAAAGTAGTATCAACTAATTTTTTTTATTCATATTGTATATGCGTAGAGAAGTACTATATTGATGTTTTTATAAGATTTTTAGTGTTTACCAAACAGCTTTTGTATTTGTTCCAAATGCACCTTTTTATTTGTTCTACGACTGTTTCATTCAACTAAGAAGGGGCTCTTGGATTCAAATTATTTTTATACATGTTTTGCACGATTTTAATCGTGCAAAGATTTTTCAATGTGAGCTATTTTGATCGTAGGATTTGTTCCTTTTGTATAACTAGTAAATGAGTACGTGCAATGCACGTTGATATTTTGATATTTGATAGAATATTAATTGCATGTTGATATTTTTTTGATAGAATATTAATTACATGTTTATATTTGGTAGAATATTAATTGCGCGGAAAATATTGATATTTGGTATGCTATTAATTGCATGCTAAAGATTTCGAGCGCTCACCATTGGAGCAATCTAGATCGCTTGATTAACATGATTAGATGACCAAGATTATTTGGATCTTCCCATTTGGTCTTTTATATTTATAGAGGTATAAATAAATAATATGAAGACATAGATATTTCATATAATTTCCCCTTTGGCACTATATTCTTTTTTAGATGGGGGGAGGGAGATCAGTCGTTTTACCTACGGTGCAATCAAACAATCTTCGGTGTCAGCCATCCTAGCATTCCCGGTTAAGCTTGTCTGATGTCTACTATAGCCCGGCCGACCTTTACTAGCAAATCTAATAAGGATCGGAACAGATAAGTTAGCATCTAAATTCCGTGTAAATCTCTGTCAAAATCCATGTACGCTATCTGATTATAAATGGAGGAGTTTTAACATGGATCCTCTTACCTTTTCCTCTCAGTTCATAGTTGGGACTCGGGTCTGATTTGAGATTTGCCGGGCCTCTGGATGCACTTTGCCTAGTGGATCGCTGCTACATTTATTTGTTGGATACAAACCAGATTATTTCCCAGAAATAAGGGATTTCCCTTGGGCGCATTGGTCGGAGTTGAGATTTGGAAACGGTTGTTAGGAAGCAAATCAAAACTGACTTTTATAAATGCAGGCTACCTCGTGCTGGAATTTTGTCTATTTTGGGCCTAGCCCAATAGCAGTTTCAGAAATTCCTAATAAATCCTAGAGGCCCACGCAGCCCATTTATGCAAGGCAAGAGTTTAGTCCCACATTGCTAGTTTAGAGGGAGTTTGACCTCTTTATAAGGGAGGTTCTTTCCCCACTTGTATGAGCATGAGAACAAGAGGGACATCCACGCGCGCTCCTCCTCCGCCGCCTGCTGCGGGTTGCGGGAATGAGCCGAGCTGATGTCTAAATTTTTGCCACGCACTACGGGTATACGAAAGGTCACACGGAAATGCAAACGGTGCAGCGCTTCATCTCCGTCTCTTCGTTTCGCCTCCCGTCGCTGCCCTCTCGCCTCCTTCTCTTGCGCCTATAAAAGGGAGGTCGCTCCTCCCAGAGAGACGCACCAGAACTACTACTCCTTCCCTCGCCATCGGTTCCATCTCTGAGCTGCTGCTATCTTCCTCATCCCGGCTTGCGGCGTGCACCGCACGTCGGGGCAGTAGGCCTCTGAAACCGCACCTTTTGAGTCATGTACGGGAGAAGGGTGATAAGGTTTTTGGGGAGCGCTCAGCGCGACTACTAGCTGCTTCATCACGGACGATCCGGTCGCCGACAACTACTTCTCCGACGACGACTTCTTCCCCGACGTCCACGACCTCCTCGACGACATGGCAGGCGAGGACACCGACCCCAAGTCCAGCGCTTCTAATGCTGCTGTCCCGTACATGTTCTTCTCCTTTCTATTAGAGGTCCTGCTACAGTTCCTTGTTCTAGTATTTGCCCTCGATATGTTAGACGCTATTTCATATATGCTACTTGCTATACTGTCTCCTCTAGATATGTTTAGTTACAGTTCATATATGAAGATGTTGTTTACCTTCTCTTTGTCAAATCGCATGGCTTGTTTTATCACTACTATTCTGGTCATGCTTTATCTAGTATTTCTGTTAATAAAATGATTCGGTAAATTGCTCATATTTCCAACAATGCAAAAACCTTATTATAGGCAATTTACCCCGAGTGGTTTTGCTGCTTCCAGGAGACCTCCTCTGTTTGAGGGTATCCACTATAATAGGTGGCGCGTGAGAGCAGTCTTATGGTTTCAGACCATGAGTTGCTATGACGCCACTCTTGGCAAACCTGAAGGAGAGCTTGATGCTCAACAGGCACATGCTTTTCAGAAAATGGATACTCTGTTTAAGGCTGCTCTCTTGAGTGTTCTAGGTGAGAAGATAGTTGATGCTTATGCGTCAATTGATAATGGAAAAGATATGTGGGATGCACTCGAGGCCAAGTTTGGGGTCTCGGATGCTGGCACTCAGCTGTACATCATGGAGCAATTCTATGATTATAGGATGACTGAAAAGCGCTCCATGGTTGAGCAAGTTCATGAGATACAGTCATTTGCTAGAGAACTTGAGCACTTCAGTTGTATGCTACCGGACAAGTTTGTTGCCGGAGGTATCATCACTAAGCTTCATCCTTCGTGGAGGAACTTTTCTACCTTACTGAAGCATAAGAGACAAGAGTTTTCCGTCCCGGATCTCATTGGCACCCTTGATGTGGAAGAAAAGGCGAGAGCAAAGGATACACGTGCTCAAGGTATTGAGGGAGGATCTAGTGCCAATCTGGTACAGAAGAAGAACTTCCAGCCCCACAAGTTCGAGAACAAGGGCAAGTTTGATGGTAAAGCAAAGTTTGATGGGAATAACAAGGCTGTGCAGCACACGAACTTCAAGAAGAAGAATGACAAGAAGAAAGGTGCTTGTCATGTGTGTGTAGATCCTTATCATTGGGCTCCTAGTTGCCCTAATCGCTATGACAAGCGTCACCCTGGGAAAGGCGGCAAGACCGCTAATGTTGTCATTGGAGACACTGACATGAAGGATGATGGGTATGGCATATTTCCCACTATTCTTTCAGTATGTTATTCTCCTGATTGGTTGATTGACACGGGTGCTAATGTGCATGTATGCGGTGATATTTCCATGTTTTCATCTTATCAGACCGCAGGGAATTCAACCGCCCTGATGGGCAACAGTTCAAGTGCTTCTGTTCGTGGTGTTGGCACGGTCGATCTGAAGTTTACTTCGGGGAAGATCGTGCGGCTGAAGAACGTGCATTATGTCCCCTCCGTCAATAAAAAATCTTGTTAGCGGATCTCTTCTGTGTAGAGATGGCTACAAGCTTGTCTTTGAGTCGAATAAATTTGTAATATCCAAATATGGAACCTTTGTCTATGAGTCAGGAGGCCTGTTTCGTTTATCCTTATCAGATGTTTGCAATAAAGTTGTTAATCATGTTTGCAACAATAGTGAATCAAATGTATGACATTCACGTCTTTGTCATGTTAACTTTGGTTGCATGTCGCGACTAGCAAAGTTGAACTTAATCCCTAGTTTCACCACTGTCAAGGGATCTAAGTGTCAAGTTTGTGTGCAAGCTAAGCAACCTCGTAAGTCTCACACGACTGCAGAAACGAGAAATCTTGCACCACTAGAGCTCATACATTCATATCTATGTGAAATGAATGGTGTTTTGACAAAAGGTGGAAAGAAATATTTCATGACGTTAATTGACGACTCCACTAGATACTGCCGTGTGTATCTTCTGAAATCTAAGGATGAGGCTTTGAACTTTTTCAAGATCTATAAAGCTGAAGTGGAAAACCAACTTGATCGAAAAATAAAGAGGCTTAGGTCCGACCGTGGTGGAGAGTATTTTTCCAATGAATTTGATGCTTTTTGTGCGGAACATGATATAACCCATGAGTGGACGCCTCCCTACTCACCTCAGTCAAATGGGGTGGCCGAAAGAAAGAACCGTACTCTAACTAATTTGGTTAACACCATGTTAGACACATCGGGTCTCTCCAAGGCATGGTGGGGGAGGCGATATTGACAACATGTCATGTCCTAAACCGAGTCCCCACAAAGAACAAAGAGATAACTCCATTCGAGGAATGGGAGAAGAAAAGGTTAAAACTCTCTTATCTGCAAACATGGGGTTGTTTGGCCAAAGTCAATGTTCCAATTCCAAAGAAGCGGAAGCTTGGACCAAAGACTGTGGATTGTGTTTTCCTGGGATATGCTTTTCATAGCATTGTCTATAGATTCTTGGTTGTAAAATCTGAGGTTCCCGACATGCATGTCGGTACGATCATGGAGTCGAATGATGCGACTTTCTTTGAAGAAATCTTTCCCATGAAGGATATGGCTACCTCATCTAATCAAGAGATGCCTAGTTCATCGAATCGGGAACCAGTTGCAATTACCGAACCTGCAATTTCGATGGAACACTTTGAAAGTCCTGTGGAGGAGAACAATGAAGTTCCTACTAGGAGCAAGAGACAGAGGACTGCAAAGTCCTTTGGTGATGATTTTCTTGTGTATCTCATAGATGACACTCCCAGTTCTATTTCAGAGGCCTATGCATCTGAAGATGCTGACTACTGGAAGGAAGCGGTTCGTAGCGAGATGGATTCCATCTTGGCGAATGAAACTTGGGAGATAACTGATCGTCCTTATGGGTGCAAACCTATAGGATGCAAATGGGTATTCAAGAAGAAGCTTAGGCCTGATGGTACAATTGAAAAGTACAAGGCTCGGCTCGTGGCTAAGGGTTATACCCAAAAGGAAGGTGAAGACTTCTTTGATACTTACTCACATGTGGCTCGACTGACCACTATTCGAGTTCTACTTTCACTAGCTGCCTCGCATGGTCTTCTCGTTCATCAAATGGATGTTAAGACTGCTTTCCTAAATGGAGAGTTGGACGAGGAAATTTATATGGAACAACCAGATGGGTTTGTACTAGATGGTCAGGAAGGAAAAGTGTGCAAGTTGCTGAAGTCTTTGTATGGACTCAAGCAAGCACCCAAATAGTGGAATGAGAAGTTTGAAAGAACTTTAACAGCTGCAGGCTTTGTTGTGAACGAAGCTGAAAAATGTGTGTACTATCGCCATGGTGGGGGCGAGGGAGTTATCCTTTGCTTGTATGTTGACGACATACTGATTTTCGGAACAAATCTGAATGTTATCAAGGAGGTCAAGGATTTCCTATCTCGTTGTTTTGAGATGAAGGATTTAGGAGTGGCTGATGTCATTCTGAACATCAAGTTGTTGAGAGACGATGATGGTGGGATTACATTGCTTCAATCTCACTATGTGGAAAAGATCTTGAGTTGCTTTGGCTATAGTTACTGCAAGCCCTCTCCAACACCATATGATGCGAGTGTGTTACTTCGAAAGAATCGAAGAATTGCTAGAGCTCAATTGAAGTATTCTCAGATCATTGGCTCGCTTATGTACTTATCCAGTGCTACAAGACCTGACATCTCTTTTGCTGTTAGCAAACTTAGTCGGTTTGTCTCAAAACCAGGAGATGTGCATTGGAAAGCTCTAGAGAGAGTCTTGCGTTATTTGAAAGGCACTGCAAATTATGGAATTCACTACACTGGGCACCCAAAGGTGCTTGAAGGGTATAGTGACTCAAACTGGATCTCAGATGCTGATGAGATAAAGGCTACGAGCGGATATGTATTCACTCATGGAGGTGGCGCTGTTTCTTGGAAGTCTTGCAAGCAGACCATCTTAACAAGGTCAACAATGGAAGCAGAACTCACATCACTAGATACAACTACGGTCGAAGCAGATTGGCTTCGTCGGCTCTTGAATGACTTGCCGGTTGTTGAGAAACCTGTACCGGGTATCCTTATGAAATGCGACAATCAAACTGTGATCACGAAAGTGAGCAGCTCAAAGGATAACATGAAGTCATCAAGACACGTTCAGAGAAGGTTAAAGTCTGTCAGGAAAATGAAAAACTCCGGAGTTATTGCATTGGATCATATCCAAACATCTAAAAATCTGGCAGATCCTTTTACTAAGGGTCTATCACGTAATGTGATAGATAATGCATCGAGGGAGATGGGTATGGGACCCACAATATGAGTTGTTCATAGTGGTAACCTATTCTTTGTGATCGGAGATCCCGTGAATTAGATGTGGAAGACAAGCTGTTGGTCAACTGAGAGGAGAGTATCCTTACTATTAACAATACCACTCCATGAAGATGCAATACTCTTCTAATCTGCATGGCATGTTGATGTATATCTTAATGTGTTCTAAGTGGCTCTTTTAACCAGAGATGTTGTCCTGCAGAACATCTTTTGAAGAACACACCTATATGAGTCTGATTGTTAAACGTCGCAATCTATGAGAGTAGGGTTCTCTCTAGTAAACTCATGAAAGGTCTCGGAGTATGACGCATAAGCTCCACCCGCGGGGAAGACCCACGGTAGCCATGTATCGGTTAAGGCTTTATGTGAAGCTAGATTCGCAGAAAACTTGCAGTTCAAGGCCCAGTCCACTGTTCAAGTTGCTTACTAGTGTAGCATAGAGTTCTAGGTGGAAGTTCAACTTAACAGTCTCCACTCCAGTACCGGTATATAAAACAGTGTTTTGGAACCAAAGGCAAATTTTGTGTGCCTCTGGGATCTGGTGGGGGATTGCTGGAATTTTGTCTATTTTGGGCCTAGCCCAAAAGCAGTTTCAGAAATTCCTAATAAATCCTAGAGGCCCACGCAGCCCATTTGTGCAAGGCAAGAGGTGGAACTAAAGTTTAGTCCCACATTGCTAGTTTAGAGGGAGTTGGACCTCTTTATAAGGGAGGTTCTTTCCCCACTTGTATGAGCATGAGAACAAGAGGGACATCCACGCGCGCTCCTCCTCCGCTGCCTGCCTCGCCACGACGCGCCGCGGGTTGCGGGAATGTGCCAAGCCGATGTCTAAATTTTTGCCACGCACTACGGGTATACGAAAGGTCACACGAAAGCTGAAAAGATTTTTGCGAAAGTGGAATTCGAATGCGAACGGTGCAGCCCTTCGGCTGCTGGCTGTTCACTTCATCTCCGTCTCTTCGTTTCGCCTCCCGTCGCTGCCCTCTCGCCTCCTTCTCTTGCGCCTATAAAAGGGAGGTCGCTCCTCCCATAGAGACGCACCAGAACTACTCCTTCCCTCGCCATCGGTTCCATCTCTGAGCTGTTGCTATCTTCCTCATCCCGGCTTGCGGCGTGCACCGCACGTCGGGACAGTAGGCCTCCGAAACCGCACCTTTTGAGTCCTGTACGGGAGAAGGGTGATAAGGTTTTTGGGGAGCGCTCAGCGTGACTACTAGCTGCTTCATCACGGACGATCCGGTCGCCAACGACTACTTCCCCGACGACGACTTCTTCCCCGACGTCCAGGACCTCCTCGACGACATGGCAGGCGAGGACACCGACCCCAAGTCCAGCGCTTCTACTGCTACTGTCCCATACGTGTTCTTCTCCTTTCTATTAGAGGTCCTACTACAGTTCTTGTTCTAGTATTTGCCCTAGATATGTTAGACTCTATTTCATATATGTAACTTGCTATACTGTCTGCTCTAGATATGTTTAGTTACAGTTCATATATGAAGATGTTGTTTACCTTCTCTTTGTCAACTCGCATGGCTTGTTTTATCACTACTATTCTGGTCATGCTTTATCTAGTATTTCTGTTAATAAAATCATTCGGTAAATTGCTCATATTTCCAACAATCCAAAAACCTTATTATAGGCAATTTACCCCGAGTGGTTTTGCTACTTCCATGAGACCTCCTATGTTTGAGGGTATCCACTATAAGAGGTGGCGCGTGAGAGCAGTCTTATGGTTTCAGACCATCAGTTGCTATGAAGCCACTTTTGGCAAACCTGAAGGAGAGCTTGATGCTCAACAGGCACAAGCTTTTCAGAAAATGGATACTCTGTTTAAGGCTGCTCTCTTGAGTGTTCTAGGTGAGAAGATAGTTGATGCTTATGCGTCAATTGATAATGGAAAAGATATGTGGGATGCACTCGAGGCCAAGTTTGGGGTCTCGGATGCTGGCACTCAGCTGTACATCATGGAGCAATTCTATGATTATAGGATGACTGAAAAGCGCTCTGTGGTTGAGCAAGTTCATGAGATACAGTCATTTGCTAGAGAACTTGAGCACTTCAGTTGTATGCTACCGGACAAGTTTGTTGCCGGAGGTATCATCACTAAGCTTCATCCTTCGTGGAGGAACTTTTCTACCTTACTGAAGCATAAGAGACAAGAGTTTTTCGTCCCGGATCTCATTGGCACTCTTGATGTGGAAGAAAAGGCGAGAGCAAAGGATACACGTGCTCAAGGTATTGAGGGAGGATCTAGTGCCAATCTGGTACAGAAGAAGAACTTCCAGCCCCACAAGTTCGAGAACAAGGGCAAGTTTGATGGTAAAGCAAAGTTTGATGGGAAGAACAAGGCTGTGCATCACACGAACTTCAAGAAGAAGAATGACAAGAAGAAAGGTGCTTGTCATGTGTGTGGAGATCCTTATCATTGGGCTCCTAGTTGCCCTAATCGCTATCACAAGCGTCACCCTGGGAAAGGCGGCAAGACCGCTAATGTCATTGAAGACACTGACATGAAGGATGATGGGTATGGTATATTTCCCACTATTCTTTCAGTATGTCATTCTCCTGATTGGTTGATTGACACGGGTGCTAATGTGCATGTATGCGGTGATATTTCGATGTTTTCGTCTTATCAGACCGCAGGGACTTCAACCGTGCTGATGGGCAACGGTTCAAGTGCTTCTGTTCGTGGTGTTGGCACGGTCGATCTGAAGTTTACTTCGGGGAAGATCGTGCGGCTGAAGAACGTGCATTATGTCCCCTTCGTCAATAAAAACCTTGTTAGCGGATCTCTTCTGTGTAGAGATGGCTACAAGCTTGTCTTTGAGTCGAATAAATTTGTAATATCCAAGTATAGTACCTTTGTTGGTAAAGGCTATGAGTCAGGAGGCCTGTTTCGTTTATCCTTATCAGATGTTTGCAATAAAGTTCTTAATCATGTTTGCAACAATAGTGAATCAAATATATGGCATTCATGTCTTTGTCATGTTAACTTTGGTTGCATGTCGCGACTAGCAAAGTTGAACTTAATCCCTAGTTTCACCACTGTCAAGGGATCTAAGTGTCAAGTTTGTGTGCAAGCTAAGCAACCTCGTAAGTCTCACACGACTGCGGAAACGAGAAATCTTGCACCAGTAGAGCTCATACATTCATATCTATGTGAAATGAATGTTGTTTTGACAAAATGTGGAAAGAAATATTTCATGACGTTAATTGACGACTCCACTAGATACTGCCGTGTGTATCTTCTGAAATCTAAGGATGAGGCTTTGAACTTTTTCAAGATCTATAAAGCTGAAGTGGAAAACCAACTTTATCGAAAAATCAAGAGGCTTAGGTCCGACCGTGGTGGAGAGTATTTTTCCAATGAATTTGATGCCTTTTTTGCGGAACAAGGTATAGTCCGTGAGAGGATGCCTCCCTACTCACCTTAGTCAAATGGGGTGGCCGAAAGAAAGAACCGTACTCTAACTGATTTGGTTAACGCCATGTTAGACACATCGGGTCTCTCCAAGGCATGGTGGGGGGAGGCGATATTGACAACATGTCATGTCCTAAACCGAGTCCCCACAAAGAACAAAGAGATAACTCCATTCGAGGAATGGGAGAAGAAAAGGTTGAAACTCTCTTATCTGCGAACATGAGGTTGTTTGGCGAAAGTCAATGTTCCAATTCCAAAGAAGCGGAAGCTTGGCCCAAAGACTGTGGATTGTGTTTTCCTGGGATATGCTTTTCATAGCATTGGCTATAGATTCTTGGTTGTAAAATCTGAGGTACCCGACATGCATGTCGGTACGATCATGGAGTCGAATGATGCGACTTTCTTTGAGGAAATCTTTCCCATGAAGGATATGGCTACCTCAACTAATCAGGAGATGCCTAGTTCATCGAATCAGGAACCAGTTGCAATTACCGAACCTGCAATTTTGATGGAACACTTTGAAAGTCCTGTGGAGGAGAACAATGAAGTTCCTACTAGGAGCAAGGGACAGAGGACTGCAAAGTCCTTTGGTGATGATTTTCTTATGTATCTCATAGATGACACTCCCAGTTCTATTTCAGAGGCCTATGCATCTGAAGATGCTGACTACTGGAAGGAAGCGGTTCGTAGCAAGATGGATTCCATCTTGGCGAATGAAACTTGGGAGATAACTAATCGTCCTTATGGGTGCAAACCTATAGGATGCAAATGGGTATTCAAGAAGAAGCTTAGGCCTGATGGTACAATTGAAAAGTACAAGGCTCGGCTCGTGGCTAAGGGTTATACCGAAAAGGAAGGTGAAGACTTCTTTGATACTTACTCACCTGTGGCTCGACTGACCACTATTCAAGTTCTACTTTCACTAGCTTCCTCGCATGGTCTTCTCGTTCATCAAATGGATGTTAAGACTGCTTTCCTAAATGGAGAGTTGGACGAGGAAATTTATATGGAACGACCATATGGGTTTGTACTAGATGGTCAGGAAGGAAAAGTGTGCAAGTTGCTGAAGTCTTTGTATGGACTCAAGCAAGCACCCAAATAGTGGCATGAGAAGTTTGAAAGAACTTTAACAGCTGCAGGCTTTGTTGTGAACGAAGCTGACAAATGTGTGTACTATCGCCATGGTGGGGGCGAGGGAGTTATCCTTTGCTTGTATGTTGACGACATACTGATTTTCGGAACAAATCTGAATGTTATCAAGGAGGTCAAGGATTTCCTATCTCGTTGTTTTGAGATGAAGGATTTAGGAGTGCTGATGTCATTCTGAACATCAAGTTGTTGAGAGACGATGATGGTGGGATTACATTGCTTCAATCTCACTATGTGGAAAAGATCTTGAGTCGCTTTGGCTATAGTTACTGCAAGCCCTCTCCAACACCATATGATGCGAGTGTGTTACTTCGAAAGAATCTAAGAATTGCTAGAGATCAATTGAATTATTCTCAGATCATTGGCTCGCTTATGTACTTAGCCAGTGCTACAAGACCTGACATCTCTTTTGCTATTAGCAAACTTAGTCGGTTTGTCTCAAAACCAGGAGATGTGCATTGGAAAGCTCTAGAGAGAGTCTTGCGTTATTTGAAAGGCACTGCAAATTATGGAATTCACTACACTGGGCACCCAAAGGTGCTTGAAGGATATGGTGACTCAAACTGGATCTCAGATGCTGATGAGATAAAGGCCGCGAGCGGATATGTATTCACTCATGGAGGTGGCGCTGTTTCTTGGAAGTCTTGCAAGCAGACCATCTTATCGAGGTCAACAATGGAAGCGGAACTCACATGAAAGTAGGGTTCTCTCTAGTAAACTCATGAAAGGTCTCGGAGTATGACGCATAAGCTCCACCCGCGGGGAAGACCCACGGTAGCCACGTATCGGTCAAGACTTTATGTGAAGCTAGATTCGCAGAAAACTTGCAGTTCAAGGCCCAGTCCACTGTTCAAGTTGCTTACTAGTGTAGCATAGAGTTCTAGGTGGAAGTTCAACTTAACAGTCTCCACTCCAGTACCGGTATATAAAACAGTGTTTTGGAACCAAAGGCAAATTTTGTGTGCCTCTGGGATCTGGTGGGGGATTGCTGGAATTTTGTCTATTTTGGGCCTAGCCCAATAGCAGTTTCAGAAATTCCTAATAAATCCTAGAGGCCCACGCAGCCCATTTGTGCAAGGCAAGAGGTGGAACTAAAGTTTAGTCCCACATTGCTAGTTTAGAGGTAGTTGGACCTCTTTATAAGGGAGGTTCTTTCCCCAATTGTATGAGCATGAGAACAAGAGGGACATCCACGCGCACTCCTCCGCCGCCGCCTGCCTCACCACGCCTCGCCACGACGCGACGCGCCGCGGGTTGCGGGAATGAGCCGAGCCGATGTCTAAATTTTTGGAGGTCGCTCCTCCCAGAGAGACGCACCAGAACTACTCCTTCCCTCGCAATCGGTTCCATCTCTGAGCTGCTGCTATCTTCCTCATCCCGGCTTGCGGCGTGCACCGCACGTCGGGACAGTAGGCCTCCGAAACCGCACCTTTTGAGTCCTGTACGGGAGAAGGGTGATAAGGTTTTTGGGGAGCGCTCAGCGCGACTACTGGCTGCTTCATCACGGACGATCCGGTCGCCAACGACTACTTCCCCGACGATGACTTCTTCCCCGACGTCCACGACCTCCTCGACGACATGGCAGGCGAGGACACCGACCCCAAGTCCAGCGCTTCTGCTGTTGTTGTCCCGTACGTGTTCTTCTCCTTTCTATTAGAGGTCCTGCTACAGTTCCTTGTTCTAGTATTTGCCCTAGATATGTTAGACTCTATTTCATATATGCAACTTGCTATACTGTCTGCTCTAGATATGTTTAGTTACAGTTCATATATGAAGATGTTGTTTACCTTCTCTTTGTCAAATCGCATGGCTTGTTTTATCACTACTATTCTGGTCATGCTTTATCTAGTATTTCTGTTAATAAAATCATTCGGTAAATTGCTTATATTTCCAACACCTCGTGGCATCCGTTCCACGCAACAGAACTCCAAGCCATGTCGTCGCCATACAGCGGGAGAGACTCCAAGGCGGCGGTGAAGCCCCTGCTGGTGACGATCAAGGTGGTGAGCCAGGAGAAGGTGCTCCGCCACACCATGAGCAGGACGGACAAGCTCCAGGTCCTCTTGGACGCGTGGTACCACAAGGTGCCTGACGTGACGTATGGCACCGGCGTATTCCTCTTCGAGGGCGTACGGCTGCGCGGCGACAAGACCCCGGCGGACCTCGAGATGGAGGACGGCGACATGATCGATTTCTTCGAGCACATGAATGGCGGCGGGCGGTTCGTTGCTAGATCGATGTCCGCGCACTAGGCAGAATTGATGAGAGGGAAATTTTCTTGGTCTTCTTAGGAGGAAATTTTCTGATTTGCTGAGCGGCTTACGTGATGTACTTCAAACTATATTCGCCCGGTTATTATTATGGTTCCTATCTTGATTTTACACTAAGATTCATGTAAGCATTTTTTTGTCTTTTTTTTCTAGTTCGATTGAGTCACTTAGATGTGCCTAGACAGACCCTTGTTTCTGTTACGGTGACATGGAGGGTCGGCTGTGAAGTAGTTTGCTTTGTGCCATAACCTGACCCGGAGAAAAAACTGCCCCCTATGTCGGCCCCGTGGACGACAAACTGCGCCACCGCCCCCTCCCTCACCTCCGCCCCCTCTCTACTCTATCGCCGGGGCAAAGCCCCTCGTGGCGGTCGGCGACTAGTGTTCCTCTCCTTCGTTCTTGGCTATCCTGCACGAGACAACTTGGACGGCCGGCCCTGACCTCGCGCATGGCTTGGCAGCGTGCGTTTGCAGTGGGGTGTGGACGACTGCTGGTGGCGTGGTAGGGGCGTGAGACCTTGCGTGGATCGGTCACACGGAGACACTCGGTGTCATTTATTCCCTGCCATATTTTTTTTTCGTTCGTTCGGTGGATGTTGGGTTTTTCAGTAAAGAAAACTTGTGTGCTTTTTCTGTTTAGTTTTTTTTCTTCTTTACAATTTTTTAAATTATTTTGTCACCCTTTTATAATTTTGGTAATATATTATTACATTTTTTCTAATATATGGTGAACATTTTTCAAATACACAATTAACATTTGTTCGTATATGATCAAATAATTTTATATGCAGTGATTTGTTTCTAATACACACTTTATTTATTCATTTATATGTATTTCTCAAAAATGGTTTTTATTTAGATCGGTTTAAAAGGTCCAACAGTCAGTTATTTTAGAAAAAAAATCAACTGAAAAGTGAAGAGAAAAAAAATGCAAGGCCAACCTGTGTGACTGAGCGCCAGAGTGAGCTGGGCCATTAGCGGCTCCGTTCAAGCATAGCCACCCTTATTCACCGCCCGCCACCGATATGCATCGCCTGCTGCGATAAGTATAACGGGTGCGATTATGTCTCGCTTATTATATTTTGAAATGAGACTTGGCAGCGGATAGAGACTTGCATGCATTTTTGTATGAGCAGCTAATAGGCGCAACCCTTTGTGATTTTTGAAGTTTGGACAGAGTTATGAACCCTTCGCTACCTAATCTCTAGATTATTGGAGGATCAAGATGGTGGCCATCAGGGTTCCCATCACCGTGCGTGCCACGCTTGAGCTCCTCAAGAACGCCCCCGCGCTGGTAAGCTTCTCATATCTTCCGTCCTTTCTTTAGCCATTGCAAATCTGCATTCAATTTGCAGCATCAGAAGAACACTAACCCGTCCAGCCGTGTCGAGTTGGGATTAGAGGAGAGAGCGCGAGACAATAGGTTTTTTTTAGCGAAAAAGCTAGGTTTTATTGATTAGCTAAAATGTTTACAGCTATAGCAATAGGATCATGAGAAAATCCTAGCCAAATATATCTCCCTTGTGGAAGAGACACCAAACCTAGCAAGTCTATGAGCTTCCACATTGGAAATTCGAGATTCATAATAGAAATTACATGCTGAAAAAAGTCTAAGGCTTTCTACAATTTCTTTGATGATTCCTCCATCCTCTCCTCCGACTCCTTGATATGGTTGACAATTTGCTGACAGTCTGAAGCTACTTGAACATTCTGCACTCCCAAGTCCTGAGCAAGAGCCAACGCCTCCCTGCATGCAAGAGCTTCTAAAACTGCCGGATTGAGAAGGCCTTGTACTGCCAACAGAGATTATCCAAGATATGCTCCTTCCTGACTCCGGCATACTGCAGCTGCTACTCCCATATTGTGATGGACTGATACTCCCGCATCTACATTAATCTTGACGTGACCATCCTTTGGCGCAATCCATTTTCCCCTCGGCTGGCTCGACAGACTCGTTCTTACTTGTGGTACTGAAGAAGCGTTTAGCTGATCGAGCTCGGAGATAAATCTCTTGACAAACGAATATGTTTCATATGGGCTCTGGCTAATGGATTCATGAATTAGCTTTCTCCGTGCGTACCAAATGGCCCATAGTGTGACTACCATCTGAGTTAATTCATCATGTTTTAAGGTCTCAAACATAGAGAACAGCCAACTTCCAGCTGATGCTTCCCTTGTTTCTATCATACTAGATGACTCGTTGCGCCAATGGCGCAAAGGGCGAGAGGGAGACAACTATTGTGAGAATATTCAGACACCCAAGTCTTTACTGCTGGTACATAGATGCTTAGTTATAATGTGGTACACAAAGGAAGTAGACAGGAAGGGATACATTATTAGCTTATGAAAACCAAACGTGGCCAACACTGCCGCATCCTCTGCTTGGAAGCCGCCTTTTCTCACCGGATCTAACATAGATACATGATCACAAAAGGAAGCAAGACCATCATATATAATGGTCTACTTACTCATTCAGGTTAGTGATCAGGTGGCTGGAACCCGAAAGTATAATGGGGCTTGACGGACAACAAAAATAGGTGTTGCTCCTCGTCTCCTCCTCCTGAGTCTGGATCAAGGCCTCGCTCCTCTCTTCTCTTGAATGAGAGCTTGAAGAAAAGGACACACAAAAGCGCAGTCCTATACATTGACTAACCTGACAGAAAACAGAGACAAATGTAGATATGGTTATCTATTATGCCGCTGATAAAAAAAGTAAAACACTAAACAGAGACAAATAGAAGAATAGTGAGGACTGGAGTAACCTCTACATAATAATTCATATTGCATCACTGAACATATGAATGACAGAGAGCCCCAAAGAAATTGGCTTTATCAGGTATATGAATGACATTACAGAGAGAATTACCAAATTATCAGGTAAGTGACATGATAGAAAGAAGAAGGTGCTCCATGCTTGTTGCTTGAAACTCCATCAACTACCAGTGCATACACTACATAGGTTAATAATAAACTAATCCTTGAATTCCTCTCTCGTTATATTATCACTGGACACATACTTTTTTGTGTGGCTAGTGGATGCTGGAATTTTGCTACTGCGACGCTGCAAATATTGTTTTGTTTTTATCGAAGGACCTTATTATGGTTTGAAATGTAGTAGTATAGTACTTCGCTAGTTAGCATCCTCTCCTCTCCTCTCCTCTAAAGAGAAAAAAGAGAAGAAATGGGTAGGTGTCTCAACTGGACATCTGAAGAGGATCTGACCACCACGCTTAAATCAAACAGAGTGGAAGCAAAAACAAAACAAAAAACCTTAATCAGCCTAGAACCAGACGGACTTAACACAGAGGTTAGAGAGGTGAAAGGGACCTTGATGAGCACAAGAGCGGTTTTGGCTGTCAGCGGTGAGGAAGGAGCTTTCTTTGGCTGTCAGCGTCGTCCTGGTGGCTGGCCGCTGTAGCTCCAACCCAACCTTGACCCAACAGAGATGAGACGTGGTCAGGGAAGCGAAGAGAGGAAATTGAGAGAGGGTGGAAGGGGGTAGACCATGATGCTGCTGCTGCTGCTACTTGTCACAGACCGAGTTGATGAGCACTCCGCTGCCGCGTGGACCAATGATTTTATGGGCCCAATGGCAGCCACCCGGTAAAGCAGTCAAAGTTGTAACAAAAGATAGAAGTGAATAGTAAAAATCGAGGGTGAAAGACGATCGAAGAAGCTGATCGAACGGCCAGCGATCGTGCGCCCGGGAAGGCCCCCAGAACGGCGGGTTGCCCACCAGTGTTTATATGTTCTATGAAACTCATGGATCTCCGCAACTACAGGTTTAGGAATAACAAAAATGATAGCAGAAGATTCATTTTGGTACCTTGATGGTTTGACTGAACTTCGATGCCCTGGATGGTTCAAGCATGTAACAACTCTGAATTTTTAAGCGTGCACCTGTATGAAAAATCATCTCAGCATGAAGCATATTCTATATATGAAGCATCTGACAGGAATATTATGTCCAGAAAATGGTCAATGCATGTTTCCACACCTTTCTCGGAGACACTACATAGAAGTGTGCAATATGCACTGACCTCAAGAAAAGACAAAATAAATCCTGTATTGGAAGTCAATTTTTGGAATTGCCTAACAAGCTTTGCTACAGGAAAACTGTACTGGACACAGTAATATGTAGCATATGTGATACATCTTCAGTAAAGCAACCATGTATTCTGGACACAAACTTAAATCAAGGCAACTTTACCTTAACAGCTTAGAAACGTCACATTTATAATCCAAACACAAAATCGAGCAGAACATCAACAAGCATGCATAACGATAAAGCAAAATTTTAGTAGATGGAAAATACCGATGCACTGCATCGGCTATTCAACATGGCAAAAAAATAACCATAAAATTCAAACATCCCACTGGACATTCCATGGAACAGCAGTACTGAATTCACTAAACGGACAGCTCAATTGTCGTTACATCTTTTAAGCCTCTCCCTACCTTCCAAGGCCATACCTCAACATCTACAAAGTAGTGAAGTGGAAAAGAACATTTTTTGTCGGCACATTTATGTTAGGGGAGAATCATTTAATCATTTGAGGGAAATCTACAAATTAGTAAGGAATTCTACTTTGAGCAAGACATTACAACAAACAAGTGGTGGGAAAGCTCACCAAGAATTTCTTTCGGCGATTTAACTGCCTACTCGGCAAAGAAGTAACCACAAGGCAAGAGAAGAATCATACGGCATTGCAAAGTCACAGATTTTCCACATTGGTCAATACGACTCATCGAAAAAAATTGTAATATTGCATGAGTGAACGAAAACAGAAAACAATGGTTCAATTTAAGCTACCACACAATCTCTGTGGAAATATAGGTTATTTCTGTCCTTCAACAAATTGATTATGGTATAACCCTAAATGAAATCTACTATCAAAAGATCATACCTGAAAAAGTGAGTAACAAAATTTTCCTCAACAACTATAAACACCGGAAACTGAAGAATGTCAGGGAAGGACGAATCTTCACAGGATGAAAAGCAACCTGAACTTGTTAAATCAAAGGAAGGCCTCACCTTTCCCAGAGCAATTTGGGTGCGTAATCTTTGACGCTGGTACCTATTATGTAGATGCATTGCAATTCCTTGCATGATTGCCCAACGCAAGAAAAGTTGTACCCCACTCTGCAAAAATGCCAGACTGTTGAGTTTATAGTCTTTAAAATTTGGGATTAACAGCAAAGCAACATACCAACTTCTATAAAAATATCATATACCTGCTTACTCGAGCAATCAGGCTATCCCTTTATCTCCCATGTAAGGCTAACAAGAGCCATTAGCATTGCTAAATAGTGATGGTATATCCACCTGAAAATATAGCAGCACATTATGATCAGATGGGCATGCTTTGGAGAAGAAATTGATTTTGCCAGAGCTAGAGAACAAACTAAACACGGCCTTGCCGGAACAAAACAAACAGATGCGTCGATGCCAGATTTGAGAGCCAAATAAAGACATTTATTAAAATTTGAGCACACTTGACTGGACAAGTTTCAAAAAAAGAATTGCTTGAATGCTGCAGTCTACAATTTTATATATCAAGTGATGAAAGTTTTGGTCCTTACCAAGGACGGATATCTCTTCCATTTACAAGCAACACATTCTCCTGCAAAGCAAAACTTGTGTAGAGGAATAATAACCAAGCCTGCAATGTGGAAACATAGTCTTTTGATCAATTCTATCGGACAATGAAGTGATGAGAAGAGGAAATATACTCAGGGTATGTGAAAGTACTCAACAAATACCTGGTGCACCTGAACTGTCAATGCTGGAAGGCACCCATCCCACACCCACCATCTCAGTAAGAGGAGAGTGGATGGAAACAGCAGGAACATATAGGCAGACCTATCCTGCCAATAGAAAAGGTTAAACCATCTAGATCGTCAGGCATGGCATGGTTTAAAGATTTGGAAGATAAAAAATGTTAGCGAGCTTGCAATATTTCACTAACAAAATACAATTTGAACTGAACATGCATAGTAACCTTACAGAACATCGAAACATAATTACCAGCGTACAGTCCAACATTGTATTTGTCTGCATCAACTAAGCCAACTTTATCACATGCAAAACAGGCAGGAGATTTTCAGTTTGCATGACTCTGAGCTTGAACATACAGACGTATAATCTTGCATGACTCTGAGCTTGAACATACAGACGTATAATCTTGATAGTTCAAATTTAGCTTACATACTTGTCAGCAGTGTCAGGGCAAGAGTGACCTAGGCCATATCGCTTTTATAAATGCCTAACATAAACCAAAATTTATGCAACACAAATAGGAACAACCATTAGAAGTTTATGTTTCACCACAAAAATCATTAGAGTTCAGAATGCATTAATCATCATATCAGAGGTCGTGAAGAATATACGCAGATATTTTTAATTTATTCAGTTTGTGATGCCATGCCAGAAAAACAAAATACACACACAATAGCTAAAAGAAAAACATAAGATTATTACCATATAATTGATGTACTCGTCCTTCACTTTGAGCTTATCCTCCTTCCTTGCCACCCACACATTCACAGGGCCAACAAATTTCTTAAGGAACTTCCCTAAAGGTTCAGACATAGTGGGCTTCAACCCCAACTCATAAAGAAACAACTAAACTTCAGCCCAGACAAAATGGGGGGCAGGGAGGAAACAAAATGTAACTGACCGTTTCCTTTGCTTGGGAGAAATGTAGCCACGTGGCTGTCTAGGATTGGTCCTCCTCGACCTGCACATATGGCAACATAACACAACCAGAACATAAGAAAATGAGCAAGATGGAGAAGTTGTGCATCCGAGGCCTAGATTGGGAACAAATTACCCTTCCTATATTAGATACCAAGTCCTAAATTCGGTTGGTAGAAATTCAAGACTAATAGTGTGCATACACAAGGAACACACGTTCCAGATATTGAAATGAACCCAGGCAGAAAAATGCACGACCTTATTTATGAAATTTGGACCATAATGTCTCAGCAAGCATATGCTCCTAAGAAAGAAGGCAGCTCTAGGCATAAAAAAGGTTTCATCCGTGAGAAACATCTTCACAAACACATGTTGTGCAGCTTGTTTTACTAATCAAAGCAAACCAGCAAGAGGAGAGGACCAAAATCAGCAACCTGCAAGCTGAAGATGGGGCATCGCATCTTGTCCAATGAGCTGGGCCTCCATCTCTAGCATCCATGGCCGCCCAATGAGCGAACATACATATTTCAGAAAATAAAAAGATAACTTGTGGAGAGGAAGGGGATTAGAAAGAGGAACTCACGGGGGACGTGCAACGAGAAGAGATGGGGAATGAGATAGCGAGCGCCGCTGTCCTTGCGCCTCCCACTCTTCCCATCCCTCTCCTCCCTCTCCTCACGCCCAGCTCGACTGCGACCCCGCGCGCTGGCACTTCCGCCTCGACCAACCGCGCCGCCCGAACACGATATCCATCGCGCCGCCATGACCACGGCCTCCTCCTCGTCCTCCTCACACATCTGCCATCACCGCAGCCACTCCTTCTGCCAAGCACAAGTGGCGGCGTCGGGGGAGTTGAGGGAAAGAGGAGGTCGGGGCGGTGCCTGTGAGGGGATTGGGCTGGAGGCGGCGGCAGGGGAGGAGGCGGGAGTCGCGGGGAGCCGGGGAGGGCGAGGCCCAGGAGGCGGCGGCGGCAGGGGAGGAGACGGGGTCGCGGGGAGGAGGTGGCGGTGGCAGGAGAGGAGGCGGGGGCGGGGGGAGGCGGGGTCTCTGCTCGTCTCGCTAGCACGATTTGCGGGCGGAGGCTGGCCGGAGGAGACGGGCGCGAGTGGCGGCGGTTGGTCGGGTGGAGGAGGTGCGGCAGCGGCTGGCCGGGTGGAGGAGACGACGGCGGCGGGGCAGGGAGGCGGGCGCGGTCGGGAGAGAGAGGAGACGGGCGCGGCGCGAGTGCGGGATGGGCAGAAGGGTAGGTTATCTCCACCGGAGCGGCTGCCTTTTATACGCCCGTATGCGAAATGACGAATATGCCCTCGGCGGGGCACGGAATTAACAGGCGGTGGCACGAGAGTTTATAGGGCGACTTGGATGGCTCGGTCCTGTCTAGCAGTTCTTCAAGGTTTATATGTTCAATGCTCCAACAGCTCAGGATCAACCAACACCCAAACACACCGAGCCGTGGTACATTCCAGCAGACTATGCCTCCAGGAGTCGCTAGCTCCAAGTGCAAAACATTCATCCCTGGGCGACATATTCCTGTTCTTGCGGACATCTTCTGTGGGTATAGAATTCTTTGATAACCTTCAAAGAAACACCTTAACTTTTGCTGGTACCGCGGTGTTCCAAAGGGAGGCCCAAGATTTTGCTATGTTGCTCATGTCAGACGCCCTCGGCCGTTCTTCCAGCCAATCTTCCCTCCTCTTTTTTGTTTCCATTATCATCCTATATGTCGAGCGAACTGAAAATATTCCATTCTTCTCAAAAGCCCACGACCAGAAATCCTCGATGTTCCGTGTGCATACTGGGATTGTAAGATGGTAGTAGCATCGTATGGCAAGAACACCTGTTGTATCAACTCAGAATTCCATCTAGCGTTCCCTTGATCCAGCAATTCAGATACTAGTTGTGGGGGTTGATCTACCAGCGAGACAATGGGTCTCATGTTTTCTTTCCTCGGAATCCAGTTCATATTCCAAATATCTGTCGTCGCGCCTGTTCCCACCCTTCTGATAAGGCCCATCTTTAGAGTATCTCGCCCCTCTAAGACTGAGCGCCAAATCTGGGATGGATGGTTTCCAAGTTCAGCCGATAGCAAGTCACCTCCCGGAAAGTAAACTGCTTTGAGCATTCTAGCACTCAAAGATTCTGGGCCTTGAAGAATTCTCCAGGCCTGTCTAGCCAATAGAGCAAGATTGAAAATTTCAAAAACTCTGAAGCCTAAACCTCCCATATACTTGGGCATACTCATGCCTTCCCATGATACCCAATACGGCTTGCGCTGTCCCCTTTTGCTACCCTATCAAAATGCATTAATCATTAAAGTCAGACTCTTGCACATTCCTCTTGGAAGCTTGAAACATGGCATTGAATAGACCGGGATAGCTTGAGCTACCGATTTAATAAGAACCTCTTTTCCAGCTGCTGATAAAAGGTTTTCCATCCAACCTTGTATTTTAGCCCACAAGCGATCCTTCAAATATTTAAATGCACCATTTTTTGAAACTCCCACATCAGATGGCATACCAAGGTATTTCTCATTCAACTGTTCATTAGGGACATTCAGAATATTCTTTATAGCCGCTCTTACCTCCTCTGGACAACCCTTGCTGAAAAATAGGGACGACTTGTCTTTGTTAATTCTCTATCCTGAGGCTTTAGCATAGGTTTCCAGCAGGTGAGACACTTCTTCAGCTACCGCATTATTTGCTTTAAAAAACAGCAGGCTGTCATCTGCAAACAACAAATGGTTCACCGGTGGAGCCGATGAAGCCACTTGTATTCCTGCAAGACTGGATGACTGAACTCTGGATTTTAAAAGGCACGAAAGGCCCTCAGCTGCCAGCAAAAAGAGGTACGGTAAAATTGGATCCCCCTGACGGATACCACGTGTAGGATTAAAAGCATCAAGTTTCTGCACATTAAAAAGAACTGAAAAGGAAACCGAAGTAACCATTCCCATGACAATATCTACCCATCTAAATCCCAGCTTCAACATTATTGCCCTTAAATAATTCCTCTCCACCCTATCATATGCTTTCATCATGTCAAGCTTTAGCGCACAGTGTCTATGCTTCTGGGCCTTGTTTCTCTTCATAAAGTGTAAACATTCATATGCAGCAATAATATTATCAGTTATCAACCGACCGGGAACAAAAGCAGATTGTTCTTCTGAAATAATATCTGGTAGCACCACCTTCAAACGGTTTGCTACAACCTTTGAACTAATCTTATAAAGCGCGTTGCACAAACTGATAGGACGGAACTGAGATAATAACAGCGGATTTTTCACCTTGGGAATTAGAACAAGGATGGTGTTATTGATTTCCTGAGCACTCTCAACCCCTTCAACAATTCTCAGAACTATCTTTGCTACTTCATGTCCACAAATATCCCAATGTTTCTGAAAAAATTGAGCTGGAAAGCCATCCGGCCCAGGTGCTTTTTGTGGAGCCATCTGAAACAATGCCTTCTTCACTTCCTCAGCAGTGTAGGGAGCGTTCAAAGAAGCATTCATCTGACTAGTAACCTTGCAAGGGACAGTATTGAGGACAGCCTGCATATCATCCGTTCCCTCGGATGTGTACAGGTTGTTATAAAAAGAATTGGGCATCACCTTCAGCTCCTCCACATCATCTGTTTGGGTGCCATCACTCCGAAGAAGAGATTTTATTTTATTTTTTGCCCTCCTCATATTTGCCCTCATGTGGAAATATCGTGTATTCCTATCTCCGGCTCGGAGCCACTCAAGTCTGGCCCTTTGCTTCCACATTAGTTCCTCCCACTTATATAGTTCCAACAGACTTCTTTTAATTTCTAACTCTCGTTCAGATGGCCCCATACGCCCAGGTATACCTCTCAGGTATTCCAACTCACGCTTTAGATTTCTTATTCCACTTCTGACGCTGCCAAAAGTCTGCTTATCCCATGCGCTTAAAGATCCCGCCAACGCATGTAGCTTCGCAGCCAAATCTGCCACCGATTCGCCCGTCGTCGTTCCCCATGCATCAACCACTGTAGCATGCAGGTTAGGGTGAGCCTCCCACATGCATTCGTACTTAAACTCCCTCCTCCTTGTCTCCATAATTGCTGGATGCAGGCGCAATAAAATCGGTTGATGATCCGAGACTGCTGCCGTGAGATGCTCCAGGGCTGCCTCGGGGAACACACCCCGCCATGCAGCGCATGCGAGCGCGCGATCAAGACGTACCCGGGTGAAGGAGCCCCCGGCTACTCTGTTTTCAAATGTCCATTGTAGACCTGTAAAACCCAGATCCACTAAAGCGCAATCATCCACTGCTGACCTGAATAAATTAATCTGACTCTGACTTCTCTGATTAACTCCATCATGTTCTCCCAAGTGCAGAACTTCATTAAAATCACCTATTAAAACCCACGGATCATCCGATTGACCCGCCAGTCCTCTCATAGTATCAAAAGTTTTATATCTGTCTTGCACTTGGGCTTCTCCATATATACATGTCAATCTCCAAGGTAATAGACCTACATTATGAATCATTGCATCTATATGATACCTTGAGTAACCAGAAACTTGCAAGTTTATTTCATCATTCCAGAAAATACCTAGTCCACCACTTCTACCATCACTACTAACAGCATAGCTTTTATTGTAACCTAGTTCACCTTTCAAATTCTCGACACGTACTCCATCTATTTGTGTTTCTACGATACAAAGTACTGCCGGGGTAAATTTCTTCGCGAGATCACGAAGCTCGTGAACTCTCGTGGGGTTACCCACACCACAACAGTTCCAACATAGGATACTCATTGTGCCCGGCGGTCCTCACGCACAGAGGCCGCCGATCCCTGTGTTGTTGTCAATTGTACTGCAACTACATCTTCTCCTTTCAGCTTCTTTCTGTTGGCATTTTTCTGTGGTGTTCCTCCATCGACCAAGATGCCGGCACTATTTTCAATCTGACTCGCTTTATCTATCGTATTGCCAACCGGAACGATGCCCAAACTGGGCTCCGCTGGTTATGTCTGTTCAAGGAGCCGGTCTCTGGTAATACTAGCACTACAAAAAAAATACACTTCTGTGATGATACGTGTTTGTCACAGTAGGTCGCGTTTTTTGTCATGCATGTACATCCATGACAATTTTATGACAGAATCAAGATAGTCATACCTGTGTTGTCGTAGAAGTGTTCCATGACATTACCAAAATTATCATCACGGAAGTGTCCACTTTCATGACGATAAATCGCGCGTCACAGAAGTGCTTTCGTCAAGGGTGACCGACACGTGGCATCCACCGTAACGGAACGCCGTTAAGCTATCGGGTCCGGTTTTGGATCCGATAACCCGCTAACAGCCCCGACCAATGGGGATTTTCCACGTGTTAAATCATCATTGGCTGGAGGAAACACGTGTCGGCTCACCGTTGGGACAGATGTCATCCACTCATTGGACCGAAGGCGCCTATGATACGTCGACACGTGGCACGGCCGAACAGAGGCCCATTCCTGTGAAAAGGCCGGCCCGTTTGACTTGGTCAAAAGGTGGCGGGCCGGCCCACGGAAAGCCTGTTAACGGCCTGTTCGCATATAGCCCATCTACAGCCCGCTAACCCAGGGCCCGTTACGTCCTATCCAAATTAGGCCCAGTAGCGTCATCTGGGTCTTCCAATATGATACCAGCCCGTTTTAAGTTCCGGCCCATGTATGGCCCATGACGTCCTTTCGGCCCATATGAGGCCCTTTGTAACTCTTGGCCATTAACGGCCCGTGGTGAAACTGGCCCGTAATGAACAGTGTATCACTTTATACCCATTAACGGCCCATTAATCCATTGGGACGTTTCCAGCCCATGTTATCTTTCGGCCTTCTTAGGGCCCATTTATTCTTGGGCTCATTTCCAGCATTCGGTTACTTACGGCCCCTTACTGCCCTTTTCTGCTTGTGGGCCAAATTCAGCCCGTGGTTACAGTCGGCCCGTTAATACGTTGGGCCGTTTTCATAGCGTCATCAAATACGGCCTATTAACGACGGCCCGTTATGGTCGGCCCATGAACGGACGACACCAACTCTTGCCCGTTTACGGCCATAATGCGGTCTGTTTTTGGCCCATGTTTGGCCAATCGATCATACGGCCCGTCTAAGGCCCATTGATGATACGACCCGTAGAAGGCCCATTGTTTCTACAGGCCGTAGAAGGCCCATTGTTTCTACGGACCGTAGAAGGCCCATTGTTTCTACGGCCCGTAGGAAGGCCAGTGTCACTACAGTAAATATGTAGCCCATGGCCTGTTAAAGGCGGGAAACTACTATAGGTTTAGACCTGCTAATGGCCCAAGATGATTATAGGCCCACGTTTTGGCCCATATGAGTAACGGGCCGGCCTGAAGACTGACAACACTGAGATCCACTGAACCTTCCGGCCTAAATTACAGCATACCGACCAAAGAATAAACCTAGACTATACAGTAAAGAAATTACGGCATATTACATCCACTGGGAATCAAAGTTCGCTACCGGTGATAATAAAGCGCAACATGACCGCGGAATACATACACTGGGCATCAAAGGTCGCCACCAGTGCATATAAACGCGCCGACAAAAGAATATACAAAACTAAGAGCACTTCAGAAGGCACTAGACCTGGCAAGCTCGGGCCCCGCAAGCAGCCGAACAAGCTGATGAGACCTCGGTTGTGTCAACGATAGATGCTTCATCCCTAGCTGTATGGCACCATAGAGCGCAAGGCAGTCCCCTGACATCTTCATTACATCTTTGACTTCAAGTCGGAGCTGAGCTGAAGCAAGCCTTTCCGCTTTAAGTTGAGACTGAAGAAGTCGAAATGATTGAGGCAGCGACTGCACAGAGGTTGTCTCACACCTGCTGGTGAGTAGCTTCAACTCACTGTCTTCATCAAGACAGGACCTTGGGGTCATCTCGCTGTCCTCAAGATGGTTTGGCTCACTATCTTTCCTAATGTTTTGCCTGGCATAAGAGATACGACTATGAAAGAGAAACAAGGAGACACGTAATAGGTTTCACAATTATATAAGCAAATAAATGGATCTGTTCTGCATAAGGAACATGTTTTTACAACTACAATTTAAAACTGGTAGTTGTTGCAAACATCCAATCAGATGTAAACAGCAGTGGAGGAAATGATGCCTATCCAAATCTATACTAGAACAAAGTTTGAAGGATTGAGAAGGATGAACTTACATTACATGTTAACACGGGCTGGACAAAGCCCTTCTCCATGTTGATGGAAAGATAATTCAATAAATTCCCCAAAGAAAATTCTTTATAAGCGTTGCCATTATTCTACATTTTGCAAAGAGTAAATATAGATCAAATAATATTGGAAGAAATAAAGGACAATGAAGCTCAGGTGCAAACTGATGATACATAATAAAATAGCAATTAATTAAGTACAGCTTTACAAGGCAAAAGGTACTGACAATAGGAATGCAGACATCAACGTGTGCAGTGGCATTGGCTTTATTCAACATTTTGGTAAGAGTAAATGTAGATATGATAATTTGGAGAAAGTGGAGGGCAGGGCAGATAAGATGCAGAGTAATGCTAGACAATCAACTATCTCGCGATGCATGTACAGTAATACCACCATCGTCCGTTATTAGTTGTCGCTCAAATGGATGTATCTAGCACTATTAAGTTCTAAATACATCCAATTGATCAACAATTAATTCGATACAGAGGGAGTACATGACAACAGGTACTTACATGAGCAATCCAAAACTTCATAACCATTGTGTTAATTCTACATTTATCTAAGAGTAAATGTAGATCTTATAATTTCAAGCAAAGGGAGGATAAAGAAGCGAACATTTACAGTGATGCTACATAATCAAACAGCAATGAGTGTAAGTATGCTGACAAAGGGCAAGAGGTATTGACAAGAGCAATGCAGAGCCCAGTATTATCGTGAGATCCTATGATCCTTTGAGCAAGGAGATTCATCTGAAATTAGTTTTCATACAAGAGAGAAGGTAATGCACATGCAGAAATTTAGGAGTTCAAATTTTGAATTGATATCATAGACAGTACCTGACGCTGGGCTGTCAGCAGTTCTAATTGGGGTTTGGCCACTGGAGTAGGGGTAAAGTCTGTTACAGTTGGGCCTGTGTTATCTGTGGCTCCTGATCTATCTGATTTAAAAGGTATCACTACCTTTTCCAAATACCTAGTTTGTACTCCTTGAGGATCCGCAATCACCCTCTTCCTTTTGGACATCTATTACGAAAGAACAACATTTGACTGGAAAAACATAGTACGACGACACATGGAATAGGTAAAGAAAATGGATAGTTATGGCATATACTCATATATGATGCTTAAACTAAGCAGATGGTGTAACAAAGTAGAAGTAATGCAAGAGGCCAGATGCAAAATATGTGCGACCAATACAACCTTGCCAAGTTAGAGCATGCACCTTGATGGGTGAATAAGATAGGCCATCCTCCACCATGCCAAGTTTGTTAGCCAGTGGATTGTTCCGCAATATTCCTCTCATGCGCCCATTCTCATATTCATTTTGATAATGTTCAATACCTGACATGCATGAAAACATAAAAACAAGTGAGATTATCTTTGTAATGCAGCAGTGATTCTAATCCAATACTTCCTCCCTGTAAACCCCTTTGTGGTATCTCTGCAATTCTTCTAAGAGGTGCCATGCATGATGTAATTTGGTGTGTGCATTAATATAATGTGGCCTACTACTCAAAATATGAGAGCTCCAGAAGTGGTGATACTTCGCAGATGACAACTTCAACATATAGTAAAGAAGAACAAGTCAACCTGACCTGACAGATTCAAAATATACTAAGGGAGAATAACTCGACCTCACCAGTCGACCGCAAGAGAAGAGGATCATCTTAAAGAAGAGCAGAAGAGCAAGCAGATTGAAGATATTACAAGTCTTTCTATACAATGTCGGTTGGCCACCCATGATGAACCAGAGCGCACAGAGAAATACTATTCCTTCCGGTCTCTCCATATGTGGCTCACATGCATTTCGAAACTAAAGTAGGAACATTTAGCTGACCAATTAAACATCTCTCAGTTTTACTAATATCAGCATAATATCATATTTGAATTTGTACAACTAAGCTTGTTTAGCTCGATGGGTGGAGCAGTGCTATTACAACACGAACCACGTAGGCTGATCGTGGTCATCATAAAATGGGGAAACCGTAAGCATGATGAGTATAGTGTTGACCGTGGCAGTGGGATGGCAGATCTGAAGCTGCAAACCGCGCAAAGGGTAGTTAGCAACCGATATTTGCTTTGAAATAACAACTAAGATTTGGTATGGACAAGAAAGTACAGTCAACAAGTGACAAAGAAATGCAATTCTGCTGTCTCTCTATATGTCGCGACATGCATTTGGAAACTCAAGTGGGACCTTTAGCTAACCAATTAAATGTGTCTGTTAACTAATATCAGTATCATATCACAATCATATTTGAACAACTAAGCTTTGGAATTTTGAGTGTTGTGTTGTTTAGCTTGAAGGGTGGAGTAATGCTAGTATGACAGAAAGCACCTACACAGATCATAGTAGAGTAGATAAAAAGGGAAAACCGTAAGCATCAAGAGTAAAATCAGGAAAGTGGAACTAGCTGGACCAGTGGGTGGCGCACATGCTTTTCGAAACGAATATAGGAACATTAGGTGACCAATTAAACGTTCTCTGTTTTAGTAATATGAGCATCATATCAGATTCGTATTTCAACACGTAAGCTTTGGAATTATGAGTGGCATGTTGTTTTGCTTGATGGGTTGAGGTCTTGAGGAGCAGTGCTAGCACGACATGAAGCAGTGAAGCACCTACGATGATGGTAGTGAATATAAAGGGGGGAAACCATAAGCTTTACGAGTATAGTGACCGTGACATGGCGGATCTGAAGGTGCAAACCGGACAAAGCTACTTCGCAACCAATGTTTGCATTCAACTAGCCACTACGATTTGGTACGGATAAGAAATGTATAGTAAACAATTTAAGATCTATTTTTTGGGTGAGATCAATAACTTAAGCACATATGGAAGAGTACCACCTCTCTTGCGACGCCGTGTAGGCCCCTGCTGATACGTTGAGGGTGCTGCGGGTGCGATGGCTGTCGATGGCGGGGAAGAAGACTTTAGATGGCAGACGGCCGGGTCGGGGGATAAATCATGTTGCCGTGGACGAGGCGGTCGTAGGAGTGGCAACGGCAAAGTGGACGACGGTGCCGATGAAGCGAGACAACGCGATGAAAGGATTCTGGTCCAGCGTCGTGGATGAGAGACGTCCATCTCTTGCAGTGGACGATGGGGTAGGGGTAGCGGCTCCGGCAAGGTGGAGTACGGGGTGGCGGACGGAGGAGGCTGGCCGCAGTGGGGAGGTTGTCATGGCGCCGGCGGTGTATGAATGGGGAAATGGAGGGGGAGGGGGGATCTCAAACTTTGGGACGCGCTTGTCTGAAATGTGGGAAAGTTATGAACTTATCCCCCGTTTAAAATTTTGGACATCACGTCGGTTGGGGATAGGACGGTAATCTCGCATCTCCCAAATATTTGCCGGTAACGATTTCGGGCGAGGAGAGGGTGTTTTTCCGCCCACGGTTGGCGCCCACGGTGTATGAACGGGGCTGACAGGTAGGGCGGTTGTGTCACGTCTGAGGGAAGTTACACATCTGCACCTATTTAAAATATTAGCCTACATCGATTTCGGACGAGGAGAGTTTGTTTTGCCGCCCACCGTGGATGAATGGGGAAATGGAGGGAGAGAAACATGTCTTTCGGACGAGCTTGAATCAAATGTGTTTTGCCACCCACGTTTGGCGTCCAGCGTGTCTGAATGGGCTCAGAGGCCGTCGTGTCACGTTTGATTGAAGTTACTAGTCTACCCCTATCGACAGCAGTGTAAATCTGGTTGATAAGGATGTCATGTGTCAGGGGTAGATAGTAATTTCCATCCCGCAAACACTTGCTTCGGGCAGCCCACAAATGATAGTGGGTGTTTAGCCGCTTCGTTCAAAACTTGGGAGAATTAGCATTCACGTTTGCCCTGGGCCCTGGCAACTAAATCCAAATCCAATTTTTATTCGATTACGAATATCCACAGATAATTCTATGTTTTGTTATTTATTTCTTCAAAACCACAACAAAGATTTATTCCACCTTTATATATGATTATGATTTAGAAATGCCGTGATCTTCGAATTCAGTAGGTTGGATACACTTTGAGTCAAACAATTATTTCATCCAATATGCTCACACGAAAAACAGTTCACCTTATGTCAATCATACAAGTACTGAGGATTACCTCGCCTAAAAAATTCAGATCATTACAACACATGGACAACATAGGGGGTCTTACAACATAATCCATTCAGAGACATGACACAACATGCAAGTACAATAATATAATGACAATTTCAACTGCTATCTAAAGAAGAACTGGGATTACCCTGGGCTTCAGATAGCAGAAGCAGCAGGACCTCCTCCATCTTCAAATGCAACATTCTTACTTCCTCCAATTCTTGGGTTGCTTGCATAATGCGTGCAGCTAATTGCATAATTTCCAGCTTCAAGATCGAGATTACCTCCTTCATGGCAGCCACACCATCTCTTTCTGCCTCTAGTAGAGCCTCAAGAACTATAATATCTATGCTCAGACTGCTCTCCGGCAGTGTTGCCTCTGAACTGCTACCATCTGGTAACATGGATGGCGCACTGCTTCCACAAATAGATTCTGGGGTTGTACATTGTGTCCTAGTGTGAAAGGCATCCTAAAAGGTTTCCGCTGGACATAAGTAAGAGATAATTATCACATGATCCAGGCAGTAAGCTTACATGGTAAACGACATATGAATTATTGCCGAGCATGGCAAGCTATATTTAAATGGTTCGAAGCAGCATCAGCCGAAAAGAAATTAAAATGGTAAGATGAAACTAGGGATGTAAGTGGCAAATAAACGACATCCGCCAGTCCCATCTAGTTAGTTTTTGCTAGTTCCTTGGTTCATTTTCCTCAAAAAACAAAAACTCTTTTGAACTATCATACCACTAGTGGACTTTAATCGGGATTAAACGGGACCCAGTTGACATCCCTAGTTGAAAGGGAGTGTACCATCGATATATTTAAGTTGCCAAGGCATCTAAGCAGTTGAAATAATCTGAGAAAGCACTTAACAGTGTGGCCTCATATAAACTACGAAGACAGTCTTGTGATGAAGTTTAGAGGAAAAGTTAAGGACTCAAATGAACTAGGCATGCATTTCTTTACGATAGTACAGCAGGCACTGCTGACATATTGGCCAACTCAGGTATAGCGTAAGAAGTAACAAACAAGCATTCGAATCAAGCAATACAGCAAAGCAGACAACTGAACTATTTGTTATTCTGTAGGATTACAAGTTGAGGGCACAAGCCAAGAAAGCAGCCCACACGCATTACATTTCACATGTACTAAAACACACTGGCTTACCATATGTTGCTGTGAAGCCTCGCTGCTGTTGCAATGTTCTTTGAAGATATCGTCAACATCCCGTGGTTGCAAATCTACTTCTTGTAGTTTATTCTGCACCTTCTATTTAGGTAAAATTAATTTTAATTGCATGCACTAGTTCGAATTGATCATCAATGGTTCATCTAAACTAATGAAAGAAGGGTGTGTGCATACACGACAATATATCTACTTCCTTCTATTTTAATGCTGGTTTGAGGTGCTAGCCCCAAAAGAACAAATATTTTGCTTGATGGGGTTGGCAGCTCCATAATTAATAGAAGCATCAAATTAGTCATGCAACTTGGGAAGATCAAGAACACATAAAAAAGTAATGAACAGAGGCTTGTAGCAGTGATGTACTAGCTAGCATCAGAAAATGTAGGGTAAAACGAACAAAAACCAGCGGAACCACATGCTAGTTTGCTGATGTGTAATTAAGCATAGAGAACATGAAGCAGTCTGATGGAACTAACAGGTGGCATCAGAACAACACCATTATCATAAATATAGCATGCAAGAAGTAAAATAGTAGGCAGTGATATCTAGGAAGTACAGTAATACTTAGGACAAAACTAAAGCATATTAACTATATGTGCACTGGTATGTAATTTAGCACATGTAACATGTTCACTGCCAGAAGTATGGCCCTACAAGTGCAAGCAGAATAACGCGTCTCATGAAAAACTAAATGATGCCCTGAAGAAATTCAAAGGTGCGGTGCTTATGCTAAGAAAGTGAACGTAGGCGCCTGTCGTTGGATAATAGTACCTGATTCTCGGCGGCGTATGGGTATCGTTGGCATACTTGATAGCTAGGCATCGTCGATGGTGCTCGTGTTGCGATTGAGTTTGGGCCGGCTGTCGCCGTCGCTGAAGCGGCTCCGGTGCTACGGTTGCGGCACCTGTCGACATACAAGAAAGCTCATCTGTGGTAAGTGAACAGTTGCACGATAAAGAGAAAAACCGAAGGAGTATAGATCGAAATAACCTGATGAGGCTGCGGCGTCGGTAAAGCAGGGCCGGTGGAGCTGAATATGGCGTCCGTGGAGCGGGTCCAGTGCAGTGGACGAAGGCTTCCGCGGGCGCGTTGTACAGTGCTTTCGGTGAGGCGGATCTATTGCGGCGGACGAGGGCTTGTATGAAGGGCCAGCGAAGGGACGGATGAGGGAGTCAGTGAAGGGCCTACACTGTGGTGGACGAGAGCGCCGGTTAAGCAGATCTAGTGCAGTGGACCATGATGGCGGTCAAGGAGATCTGGAGCGGTGTGCAAGCCAGTCGCTGAAGCGGCTCCGGTGAAGTGGTGAGTTGGCAGTTGGGGGTTCCAAGGTGCGGAAGGTAGATCCATCGGGGTGTGAGGTCCACCGCTGCGGCGGAGGACTAGATTCGGCGGCTTGCCGTGGTTGGGGGGTCGGGGAGGGGAAGAGGAGGGGCTCTGGGGAAGAATGTTGGGGGCAAAGAGGGGAAAACAATGGAGTTACCAAAGCAGCCCTTTTCCATTCATGTGGCAGGGGTAAAACAGGAATATCGCAGGGCTAAACTTTCAGGTGCGAGATATTTCGATGTGAGTGATACGTCTCCGTCGTATCTACTTTTCCAAACACTTTTGCCCTTGTTTTGGACTCTAACTTGCATGATTTAAATGGAACTAACCCGGACTGACGCTGTTTTTAGCAGACTTTCCATGGTGTTATTTATGTGCAGAAACAAAAGTTCTCGGAATGACCTGAAATTCCACGGAACATCTATTTGGAAAATAAGAAAAATACCGGAAGAAAAATCCACGTCAGGGGGCCCACACCCTGTCCACGAGGGTGGAGGGCGCGCCTGCCCCCCTACCTAGTGGGCCCCCTGACGCTCCACCGACCTCAACTCCAACTCCATATATTCACTTTCAGGGAGAAAAAAAATCAGGGAGAAGGATTCATCGCGTTTTACGATACGGAGCCGCCACCAAGCCCTAAAACCTCTCGGGAGGGCTGATGTGGAGTCCATTCAGGGCTCCGGAGAGGGGAATCCGTCGCCGTCGTCATCATCAGCCATCCTCCATCACCAATTTCATGATGCTCACCGCCGTGCGTGAGTAATTCCATCGTACGCTTGCTGGACGGTGATGGGTTGGATAAGATCTATCATGTAATCGAGTTAGTTTTGTTAGGGTTTGATCCCTAGTATCCACTATGTTCTGAGATTGATGTTGCTATGACTTTGCTATGCTTAATGCTTGTCACTAGGGCCCGAGTGCCATGATTTCAGATCTGAACCTATTATGTTTTCATGAATATATGTGAGTTCTTGATCCTATCTTGCAAGTCTATAGTCACCTACTATGTGTTATGATCCGGCAACCCCGAAGTGACAATAATCGGGACCACTCCCGGTGATGACCATAGTTTGAGGAGTTCATGTATTCACTATGTGTTAATGATTTGTTCCGGTACTCTATTAAAAGGAGGCCTTAATATCCCTTAGTTTCCATTAGGACCCCGCTTCCACGGGAGGGTAGAACAAAAGATGTCATGCAAGTTCTTTTCCATAAGCATGTATGACTATATTCGGAATACATGCCTACATTACATTGATGAATTGGATCTAGTTCTATGTCACCCTATGTTATGATTGTTACATGATGAACCGCATCCGTCATAATTCTGCATCACCGATCCAATGCCTACGAGCTTTTCATATACTGTTCTTCGCTTATTTACTTTTCCGTTGTTACTGTTACAATCACTACAAAACACCAAAAATATTACTTTTGCTACTGTTACTTTTGTTACCGTTACCACTACTATCATATTACTTTGCTACTAAATACTTTGCTGCAGATACTAAGTTATCCAGGTGTGGTTGAATTGACAACTCAACTGCTAATACTTGAGAATATTCTTTGGCTCCCCTTGTGTCGAATCAATAAATTTGGGTTGAATACTATACCCTCGAAAACTGTTGCGATCCCCTATACTTGTGGGTTGTCAAGACTATTTTCTGGCGCCGTCGCCAGGGAGCATAGCTCTATTCTTTGAGTCACTTGGGATTTATATCTGCTGGTCACTATGAAGAACTTGAAAGACGAAAGAACTAAGATCTTTCCCTCAACTATGAGGGGAGGTAAGGAACTGCCATCTAGCTCTGCACTTGATTCATCTTCTGTTTTGAGTAAGCTCGCGACACCTAAACCTGCTTCTGCTATTAATTCTGATATGTCACATGTTATTGATGATGCCACTTCTGCTTTGCATGATACTTATGATGAAACTACTTCTATGCTTGATACTGCTGTGCCATTGGGTGAATTTCTTGATGAACAACTTGCTAGGGCTAGAGAGAATGAAATTATTGAAACTGATAATATTGATGAAAGTGATGATGAAGATTCTCCCCCTAAATATGAATTGCCTATTGTGCCCGAGGGCTATGTTATGGATGAAGAAACTGCTAGAGACTTTCTTGCTTGCAATGATAGAAGTGATCTTAAGAAATTATTAGCTAAGCTGAAACAAAAAACTTTGAATGCTAGAATGAAATATGGTCCTGCTTATGCTACTTCACCTATCTTTGTTACTAATAAGGATTATGAATTCTCTGTCGACCCTGATATAATTACTTTGGTTGAATCTGATCCTTTTTATGGCTATGAATCTGAAACTGTTGTGGCACATCTTACTAAATTAAATGATATAGCCACCCTGTTCACTAATTATGAGAAAACTCGCTACTATTATATCCTTAAGATATTTTCGTTCTCATAAAGGGTGATGCCAAGATATGGTTTAATTCTCTTGATCCTGGTTGTCTGTGTAGTCCACAGGATATGATTTATTACTTCTCTACTAAATATTTTCCCGCTCATAAGAAACAAGCTGCTTTAAGGGAAATATATAATTTTGTGCAAATTGAAGAAGACAGTCTCCCACAAGCTTGGGGGAGGCTTCTCCAATTACTTAATGCTTTGCGTGATCATCCTCACAAGAAAAATGAAATACTTGATATCTTTTATAATGGACTAACCGATGCTTCCAGAGACCACCTGGATAGTTGTGCTGGATGTGTTTTCAGGGAATGAACTGTGGATCAAGCTGAAATTCTATTGAATAATATGGTGACCAATGAAAATAATTGGACACTTCCTGAACCAACTCCTAAGCCAACTCTGAAGAAAAGGGGTATTCTATTTCTCAGTCCTGAAGGTATGCAAGAGGCAAAGAAATCTATGAGGGAAAAAGGTATTAAACCTGAAGATGTTAAGAATTTACCTCCTGTTCAAGAAATACATGGTCTTAATTCATCACCTATTGAAGAAATACATGGTCTTAATAACTCAACACAGGTAGTAAAGGTAAATTCTCCCTATAGATATGATAAAGCTGAAATCCCTCCTACTAAGATTGCTTGTTAATGTTTGGATGAGTTTGATAACTTTATGGTTAAGCAAGAAGACTTCAATGCTTATTTTGGTAGGGAATTAAAACGCAATGCTTCTATGATTGAACACTAGAGTGATTATATGTGTAGAGTTAAAGGTGAACTTAAACTCATTAGTAAACATGCTTCTATGGTTACCACTCAAGTAGAACAAGTACTTAAAGCTCAGAATGATTTGCTCAATGAATTAAACAGTAAGAATAATGACTTTGCTGTTAGAGTTGCAACTAGAGGAGGTAAAGTGACTCAGGAACCTTTGTATCCTGAAGGTCAACCTAAGAGAATTGAGCAGGATTCTCAAAGAACTAATGTAGATGCACCTAGTCCTTCTAAGAGGAAGAAAAAGAAAAATGATAGGACTTTGCATGCTTCTAGTGAACCTGTTATAGACACACCTGAGAATCCCAATGATATTTCTATTTCTGATGCTGAAACACAATCTGGAAATGAACATGAACCTAGTAATAATACTAATATTGATGTTCATATTGATGCTCAACCTAGCAATGATAATGATGTAGAGATTGAACCCGTTGTTGATCTTGATAACCCACAATCAAAGAATCAACATTATGATAACAGAGACTTTGTTGCTAGGAAGCACGGTAAAGAAAGAGAACCATGGGTTCAAAAACCCATGCCTTTTCCTCCCAAACCATCCAAGAAAAAGGATGATGAGGATTTTGTGCGCTTTGCTGAAATGATTAGACCTATCTTTTTGCGTATGCGATTAACTGATATGCTCAAAACCAACCCTTATGCTAAGTATATGAAATATATTGTTACTAATAAGAGAAAGATACCGGAAGCTAAAATGTCCACCATGCTTGCTAATTATACTTTTAAGGGTGGAATACCAAAGAAACTAGGAGATCCAGGAGTACCAACTATACCATGCTCCATTAAAAGAAATTATGTTAGAACTGCTTTATGTGATCTTCGAGCCGGTGTTAGTGTTATGCCTCTCTCTTTATATCGTAGACTTGATTTGAATAAGTTGACACCTACTGAAATATCTTTGCAAATGGCCGATAAATCAACTGCTATACCTGTCGGTATTTGTGAGGATGTGCCTGTTGTGGTTGCAAACGTTACTATTTTAACGGACTTTGTTATTCTTGATATTCCCGAGGACGGTAGTATGTCTATTATTCTTGGAAGACCTTTTTTGAATGCTGCATGGGCTATTATTGATTGCAACAAAGGCAATGTCACTTTTCATGTTAATGGTAATGAGCATACGGTACACTTTTCGAGGAAACAACCTCAAGTTCATAGTATAAACTCTATTGGAAAAATTCCATCGATTATTTTTGGAGGTTTTGAATTTCCTCTTCCTACTGTCAAAAAGAGATATGATATTCTTATTATTGGGGACGTGCATATCCCTGTTGAGGTAACATAGTGTTATTCGAAATTTTTCCGGTTCCATGTTATTCGGAATGAGTTTGTTAACAAGACTTGATCAACATGTTAGTGGATTCCTTTTGATGAGCATGAGATGGATGAAGTTAGAAGGCACAACCTTCTGTACCCTCCTTTTACTTTCTGTTATTTAGTTGAAATAAAGTAAAAATAGTATTTTCTGTTGTTTTCTGAATTATCCGTGCAATACAAAAATACCCCGAAATTGAAAAATGATTTTTTCTGGAATATTTGAGAATATTTGGCACTGAGAACACAGCAGGGGAGCAAGCACCTGGCCACAAGGGTCCAGGGCGCGCCCACCCCTACAGTGCGCGCCCCTGCCTCGTGGGCCCATGGTGGCTCCCCTCCACTTATTCCTGCCACCACACACTCCATCTTCCTCCCAAAAAAATCACCAACCAGCTCAAGCACGAGTCCTAGCTCATTTTGCTGTGATTTTCGATCTCCTTGCTCAAAGCACCTCTCACAAAACTGCTTTGGGGGATTGTTCCTTGGTATGTAACTGCTCCAATGGTCCAATGAGTTTTTGTTCTAGTGCTTTATTCATTGCAAATTTTTTCTGCCTAGGTGACCATGTTCTTGAGATTGCATGTCAAATTTATATGGTTCCAAGTAGTTCTAATGCATGCTATAGTCTCTAGGCACTTGTAGGAGTAGTTGCTATCAATTTTTTTGAGTTTGGTTCACTTTTATTTGAAGTTACTAAAAATTTCAGAAATTTTTCAGAGGAAGAAATATGTTTAGGAAAATGTACCAAGGTAGCCCTTCAAGGAAGCAAGGACCCAGGCTCGCAATGCGCGATGCCGACGATGAACCACCACGGGAAGCTCAAGTGCGGGCTTGTGAATGGCCTTCAGAGGACTTCATAGATCGAGCAGGAATCAAGGAACAATTTAACGCATATGTGCGTAACGCTGATCTTGTGAGCTTCGAGGCGGATAAGTGCCGCAGTACCACTATCTCACTGATTCCTTTGTGAGGAGGTTTGAATTTTCATCTTCACATAATTCTCAAACTGTCCTGTTTGATCTTTATGAAAATTCTTATACTATGGACTTAGAGGATTTTAATACTGCTTGCAAACTTCCACAATGGGGTAGCACTAGTGAGCCTCGCAAATCTGAGTTTAGAGATTTTCTTGCTAGTATAACTGTGGGAGAATCTAGAGACATAACACAAGCTACCATAGGGAGCATTCATTTTCCTGCTATACATTATTTTGCTCTCTTCATAGGTAGGTGCATAAATGGTAAGGATGAAGCATGTCACATGTGTGTCCTTGATCTCAGTGTTCTCAGGAGAGCTGTATTAGGAGATAAACATTATAATTTGGGAGCCATTGTTGCTCGTAGGTTGCATAATAATAGATTTAATGGAGATTTCTTTGGTGGAATTTATGCAACCCGTTTAGCTAATTTTCTTGATATACCCATTCGTGATCATGATATGGAATTGCCTCCTTCTTATCTAGATTTTAATGCCATGGTTCACCATCGGTTTGTTGAGAGGAATGAACCGCCTCTCCAGTACCGACTAATCTTTCACAGGCGTCACGCCGTCAATATTGTTCTCCCTGCTCCTACTCTCTTTGATTTTCAGACAAACGGGAGATATGTCATAACCAGGGAGGAGGCAAATGAGTACGAGAGGAGGACGAGGGCAGCTCGCCTCCAAGCTGCAGCCCACGATGCAATAGCCGCTGCATCTCAGTACGACCCCAACTACAACTTTGGATATCCGCTAGGCCAGCCATGGCAATAAACCAACTTAGGCCAAAAGCCTAAGCTTGGGGGAGTATGTATCTCTCACCGACATTACATTTATGTTCACACACTCATTGCTAGATGTCGGTGCTCATACTTTTTCATTGTATTATCCATGCTAGTTTATTTTCCTTTTTATGCTTTCTTCTTGTGTGTTTGAAAAAACCTTAAGAAAACTAAAAAAAATTAGTTGTAGCTTTTATCTAGTTTACTTTTCATGCTATAGTAGTAGTAATTAAAAGAAAACCCAAAAACATTTCCCGTTCTTCTTTTGCTTGTTGGGAGCTTTCCCGTGTAAATAGTTTTATTTCTTTTATTTTCTTTGGGGTCGATAGGAGAAGACCATAATAAAATTGTTGAAGTGGCTCTTATATGCATTATTGTTGTCTTTTGCTTGTTGGGAGCTTTCCCGTGTAAATAGTTTTATTTCTTTTATTTTCTTTGGGGTCGATAGGAGAAGACCATAATAAAATTGTTGAAGTGGCTCTTATATGCATTATTGTTGATTTAACCAAGAGCCCATATTGCCTTGTCTTATCCTGTTTATTGAATGCTCGCAGATTCCAGCTTAGTCCAATGCATGTGCACTATTATTATTATTCACATCATTCGGTCGTGCAAGTGAAAGGCAATTATGACGATATATGATGGACTGATTGAGATGAGATAAGCTGGTATGAACTCGACCTCTCTTGTTTTTGTAAATATGATTAGTTCATCGTTCCTGATTCAGCCTATTATGAATAAACATGTTTGCAATGACAATTAGAGATTATAGGTGCATATGCCATGCTTAATTAGCTAGGAGTTTATAATGGTTTACCTTGCGTGCCAACATGTTATTAAAATGGTTGTGATGTGGTATGATAGGGCGGTATCCTCCTTTAAATGATTCGAGTGACTTGACTTGGCACATGTTCACGCATATAGTTGAAACAAAATCAACATAGCCTTCATGATATTTATGTTCATGGTGGATTATATCCTACTCATGCTTGCATTCAATGTTTATTAATTTTAATGGATGTTCATGACTGTTGTCGCTCTCTAGTTGGTCGCTTCCCAGTCTTTTGCTAGCCTTCACTTGTACTAAGCAGGAATACTGCTTGTGCATCCAATCCCTTAAACCCCAAAGTTATTCCATATGAGTCCACTATACCTTCCTATATATGCGGTACCTACCTGCCGTTCTAAGTAAATTTGTATGTGCCAAACTCTAAACCTTCAAATGAAATGCTGTTTTGCATACTCGAATAGCTCATGTATCAACTAGGACTGTCTGTATCTTCCATGCTAGGCGGGTTATTCTCAAGTGGAGTGGACTCCGCTCCTCACTTACAAGAAAATGGCTGGTCACCGGGATGCCCAGTCCCATGCTTTATTCAAATCAAATCAAAATAATTGCACACAAAACTCCCCCGGGACTCTTGTTAGTTGGAGGCACTCGTTGTTTCAAGCAAGCCATGGATTGATGCTTGTTGGTGGAGGGGGGGTATAAACTTTACCATTCTGTTTGGTAACCGCCTATAATGTGTGTAGCATGGAAGATATCGCCATCTCTCGGTTGTTATGTTGACAATGAAAGTATGCCACTCAAAATATTATTTATCTCTATTTCAAAATTGAGCTCTGGCACCACTACAAATCCCTGCTTCCCTCTGCGAAGGGCCTATCTATTTACTTTTATGTTGAGTCATCACCCTGTTATTAAAAGCACCAGCTGGAGAGCACCGCTGTCATTTGCATCCATTACTATTAGTTTATATTGGGTATGACTGATCTCTTTTACCATGAATTACAATGTTTAGTCAGTCCTTGATCTTTAAAGGTGCTCTGCATTTATGTTTCGCGGTCTCAGAAAGGGCTAGCGAGATATCATCTTGTTATATCATATCATGATTATTTTGAGAAAGTGTTGTCATCCGAGATTTATTATTATTGCTCGCTACATGATTATGCCATTGACATGAGTAAACATGAGACCTAAGTGTTATTGTGAATATGGTTAGTCATAATCTTTGATGAAAACTTGAATGCTGACTTTACATATTTACAACAACAAGAGCAAACAGAGTTTGTAAAAGTTTTTCTTTATCACTTTCAGTTTATCAACTGAATTTCTTGAGGACAAGCAAAGGTTTAAGCTTGGGGGAGTGGATACGTCTCCGTCATATCTACTTTTCCAAACACTTTTGCTCCTGTTTTGGACTCTAACTTGCATGACTTGAATGGAACTAACCCGGACGGACGTTGTTTTCAGCAGAATTGCCATGGTGTTATTTTTGTGCAGAAACAAAAGTTCTCGGAATGACCTGAAACTTCACGGAGATTATTTTTGGAAAATATAAAAAATACTGGCGAAAAAATGAAGGCCAGGGGGGCCACACCCTGTACACGAGGGTGGGAGGCGCGCCTGCCCCCCCAGGGCGCGCCCCCTGCCTCGTGGGCCCCCTGGAGCTCCACCGACCTCAACTCCAACTCTATATATTCGTGTTCGGGGAATAAAAATCAGAGAGAAAGATTCATAGCGTTTTACGATACGGAGCTGCCGCCAAGCCCTAATCTCTCTCGGGAGGGCTGATCTGGAGTCCGTTCGGGGCTCACGGGAGGGGAATCCATCGCCATCATCATCATCAACCATCCTCCATCACCAATTGCATGATGCTCACCGCTGTGCGTGAGTAATTCCATCGTAGGCTTGCTGGACGGTGATGGGTTGGATGAAATTTATCATGTAATCGAGTTAGTTTTGTTAGGGTTTGATCCCTACTATCCACTATGTTCTGAGATTGATGTTGCTATGACTTTGCTATGCTTAATGCTTGTCACTAGGGCCCGAGTGCCATGATTTCAGATCTGAACCTATTATGTTTTCATGAATATATGTGAGTTCTTGATCCTATCTTGCAAGTCTATAGTCACCTACTACGTGTTATGATCCGGCAACCCCGAAGTGACAATAATTGGGACCACTCCCGGTGATGACCGTAGTTTGAGGAGTTCATGTATTCACTATGTGTTAATGCTTTGGTCCGGTACTCTATTAAAAGGAGGCCTTAATATCCCTTAGTTTCCAATAGGACCCCGCTGCCACGGGAGGGTAGGACAAAAGATGTCATGCAAGTTCTTTTCCATAAGCACGTATGACTATATTCGGAATAAATGCCTACATTATATTGATGAATTGGAGCTAGTTCTGTATAACCCTATGTTATAACTGTTACATGATGAACCGCATCCGGCATAATTCTCCATCACCGATCCAATGCCTACGAGCTTTTCATATACTGTTCTTCGCTTATTTACTTTTTCGTTGTTACTGTTACAATCACTACAAAACACCAAAAATATTACTTTTGCTACTGTTACTTTTGTTACCGTTACCACTACTATCATATTACTTTGCTACTAAATACTTTGCTGCAGATACTAAGTTATCCAGGTGTGGTTGAATTGACAACTCAACTGCTAATACTTGTGAATATTCTTTGGCTCCCCTTGTGTCGAATCAATAAATTTGGGTTGAATGCTCTACCCTCGAAAACTGTTGCGATCCCCTATACTTGTGGGTTATCAGTGAGCGGGAAGTTTGAAAGCTTTTGGCGCCTGAAATTATATTCTGCTCTTGTACGGCCGACTATGATATCATGGCCGAGAATTTTTTTGTCTTGCACGCAAAAAAAAGTGCATGTTTTGAAAATCAATGTCTCCAACTCGAAACTTAGATTGTCCATTCAATTCAAATATGGACCATTGAGCTACTACAAGCAAATACCATCATATGGTCCAATTCAAATGAAATTCCAAATGTGTTTATCCTAAATATGATGACAAAAGCAAAAATGTGTATGTGTATGAATAAAGTGGATGATTATAAAGTTTGAACATGCTCGTATGTGTATATCTCTAGGTTTGATATATGAATTTGAAATCATGAAATCCCGGCTTAAAATGTACCTCCGTTTAAATGAATTACAAAAGCTAATGATGGAGTCGAATTCCAAAATTCCAATCTTAGGTTTGTAATTCTGGTACATCAAAGTATATCACGCATGTTCAAAAGTATCGTTATCTCATAGTCCAAACCGTGAAACAAATTGATCAACCTTGAGTGCACACACTATTGACCATGTATATCTCAATTACGCTAAAGTCCCTCAAATATAGACACCTCACTCTTTATCTGAAGCCAACCCCCCTCGTCGCCCACCTCCCCACCCT
>NC_057796.1:444216711-444217357 GCF_018294505.1 Triticum aestivum
GGATCATTGAGCTACTACAAGAAAATACCATCATATGGTCCAATTCAAATGAAATTCCAAATGTGTTTATCCTAAATATGATGACAAAAGCAAAAATGTGTATGTGTATGAATAAAGTGGATGATTATAAAGTTTGAACATGCCCGTATGTGTATATCTCTAGGTTTGATATATGAATTTGAAATCACGAAATCCCGGCTTAAAAATGTACCTCCGTAAATGAATTACAAAAGCTAATGATGGGGTCGAATTCCAAATTCCAGTCTTAGGTTTGTAATTCTGGTACATCAAAGTATATCACGCATGTTCAAAAGTATCGTTATCTCATAGTCCAAACAGTGAAACAAATTGATCAACCTTGAGTGCACACACTATTGACCATGTATATCTCAATTACGCTAAAGTCCCTCAAATATAGACACCTCACTCTTTATCTGAAGCCAACCCCCCTCGTCGCCCCCCACACACAGAGAAGTCGTTCTCTCCCCCAAACACCAACACATGAGCACATTAACACCCCTCTCTCTTCTAAAGTCCGGACCCCAATATAGGTCTCTATCACTTTGTCTATTGGGCATGCACACATCTCTTCCCCCACTCTCTAGCTAGGTCTCCTGGCATCTCTCTTTCCCAAGCACATGCACTA
>NC_057796.1:444217367-444217920 GCF_018294505.1 Triticum aestivum
TCTCTCCCCCAAACACCAACACACGAGCACATTAACACCCCTCTCTCTTCTAAAGTCCGGACCCCAATATAGGTCTCTATCACTTTATCTCTTGGGCATGCACACATCTCTTCCCCCACTCTCTAGCTAGGTCTCCCGGCATCTCTCTTTCCCAAGCACATGCACTACGTAGAGTGTATCTTTCCCATACACACAAAACGTCGCCCCCAAACGTCTATCTCCCTAGTTATGTGGTTCTCGCACACTCACCTCACACACCACCCCCACTGCAAAACAAGCACACTTTGTCTCCTTGTGCACCACTCTCCTCTTTCTATCTCTCCCACATGCGGACCCGCCCAGCTCCTCCCTGTATACATATATGTCGTGACTCTTTCCATAGCTCCCTAATGTATCATCGTTCTCGATCTCGCACATTGTTCTCTACACCATCTATTCTAGATCTCTAATGAAGTCCCTATCACACACACGATGACTCGCTTCCCTTGCGTCTCCGTACATAGGCAATTTCAAACAACATCAACATTTTCTCCCTATCTATACGCCATTTATG
>NC_057796.1:444218084-444243484 GCF_018294505.1 Triticum aestivum
GTCGCTAGCTCTCTCTCTCTCTCTCTCGCTCTCACACCCCTCTCCCACACACAATCGATGTCTCTTCCAAATAGTCCGCTCCCCCCGCCCGCGCCCATGCTATCCCGCTACTACACATGTCACACCATTCCCCCTTCCCTTATACTAGGTTTACATCATTAGTGGTCTCTCTACTCCACATACACACACTGCCTCTCACACACAAACGCGCGCACAAACACACACAGACACGCACAAACACCCATTAATCTGGATCCTCATCTCTCCCCATGTCCGCATGTGTATCTCGCACACTCACTCTCTAATTATGTATATGTGTCTCCATGTTACACAACACAAAGCCCCATGTACATGTCTCTCTCTATCCTCCACACACATAGACACACAGAATCTGTTATCATTGCCTCAGTCTCTAGACATATCACACACGCACACTGTCTCTCTCTCTCTCTCTCGCAAACACGCTCAACAAGGGTTTCCCCTTGAATAACTTACCGTCTATTCATCTACAGTCGTGGCAGTACGGCAAACACGAGATGTGAAAAAGAATAAATCTACACGTGCTTAGACCACCTAGTATGACTACTAGGACTAGAGCAAGCCAAAAAGCGCGCCGCCGTCACTCCCTCCTTATCGGCGACGGGAAAACCTTTGTTTTACAAAGTCGAGAAGTCATTGTGCTAAGGCCTCACATGCTGAGGCGTTGAATAGAATGTAGATGCTAGTTTACGGAAACAAGTATCGATAATACATTTGTATCTCCATACTTATATTTATTCTCTTATAAAAAACCGAGTTGGTGATGATGGTACGCGTGCCATCTTGCAATATAGACCATCCGATCTATATCTGAGTGATGGAAATTAAACTAAAAGATACCCGCACCCCTCTCCACATTTGCAGATAAGGCCTTCCCTTGTTCATCCTTATCTCCAACAACCTCATTGTTGAGCAATTAAGAAAGGAAGCCTCTGGAACAAACTGGCCTGGTGGCCGCTGCCGGCGTCGTCAATCCCCATGCCTCCGCTCAGTCCGACCACCAATCACCACCACGCCCCACTCCTCTTCACCCTATCTCCTATTTCTCGAGATATCATTAGTTTTTACACATGGGATTACTCCCACATGGGTCAATCACAACAAGTGTTTTTATAAAAAAATGCATCTTGATGTTCCGTGCAATGCATGGATCTTGCTAGTACTCCTACAGAAGACTAAGTTGGTGATGATGGTGTGTCTGCCATCCGTCATTTGTGACCATTAGATCTACATCTAACGACTGTGAGGTAAGTTGTTGCCTTTTCTCACAAACATCCCACTTGTCTACCAATTTGCAGAAAAACCAATAATTAGTATCTTAAAACCAACCACATCCCTCCCTGACCTCACCAAAACAGCCCAAGGAATATATTCTAATTGAAACATAATATATCTCTAGTGATATATGTATATCAAAATTAGAGTGTTTTGTATCAAGTTTGTGAATAAGTATTATTCTAATTATGATTCGTTGCAACGCACATGAACATTGCTAGTATTTCCAACCATGCAATTTTTTTCCCCTAGTATTCCATAGTTTCGAGTTTTCCATCAAGATATTAGTCACTCATGGTTGATATTTACTTTCAACCATGTACACATATGCACTATGTAACTAGCCTTGCTTATTGGGTTCCAAAGCTTAACTTTCACACCTACTTACAATATGTAGAGTATTTAACAAAAAACTACCACTTTCAACCAGCCCTAGGAAGAATCTATTGTACAAAAAATAGCAAAAACATACCCGAAATTTCTTAATCCACGCCAAAAACTACTACCTACCAATTAGGTTAGTTTAAACCCATTTATGACAGGGTTGGCCCACACGTCCGTGCTGACGAGGCAGCTTAAACCAACACATTTTGTTTGACCGTTGACACGAGGGACCCACATCTGACCTTCTATCCTGTTATTCCCCCTCAAATCATTATTTTTCCTGAACATTACTTCAAACAGTACTGATGCGTGTTCGTCGGTGTCGCCGGTGATGAGCGAGTTGGCCGCCGCTCCGCCGAACGGGCCGGACGCCGCGCTGGCCTCCGCACGGGTTGGCAGGCTGGCCTGAGCATGACTCACGAGCGAGCAAGCCGCCGCGCCGCCGTGCCAATCTAGCTAGCAAACCTTGCAGAAAAGCAGCTGGACGGAGCTATCTTGGCTAGCTAGTGGCCACGAGCGCCGAACGGAGCTGGCATCCGGGCTGCTGCAAGATGGGCTCCGCACCGCCGGCGGTTTTGACCTCGCCTTCTGCCGGCGGTGGTAGCTGCATCCCATGGCCGAGGATGACTAGGTGGACGGGCCGGAGGTAGGAGGTCACTCGGGGATTTTTGTGCAGACTGACATGTAGGTCCCACAAGTCATAACGCTTGGTCGAATAGAAGTCGTTGACTTAATGGGCGACATGGGCCCTGTTTGGATACTCTAAGTCAGAGGTTAGATTCTAACCCTGAACTAACTCTAACCAAAGTGGTGTTTGGATGGTAGGGTTAGATTGACAACAAATGTATCCAAACAGGGCCATGGGTTGAAACGTGCCCATAACGGCACTTTGTAGAGTAGTCGTTTCTTGGTAGGGCTGGTTGGTAAGAGCATGTACAATGGTTGATAAGGTAGTCTTATCTTAAGTCTGCCACGTATGCAAGTGGTAGTAGTTTCTTTTCATTATTAGTGGTTTCTTGCATTATTAGGGGTTTCTGGTAAGGAACAATGTACTACTAGCGACAAAAGGCGATTCTCGGTTGCGTTGTACTCCAACGAATACTACTAGTGGTCGCGGGAGTGTATACCTCGTTTTGTGGGTTCGATCCCGGCCGAACGCACGGCGGCCTTTTTTTAAATAGTAACTTTGCTGTGAGCCAATATTTTACACGGGTAGTTTGAGTTTTGAAGTCAAACGGACGTGCGGCACCACAATCTGGGTGCGCTGGATAGCCTAGCCACGTGAATGGGTTTTCCTTCCCAGCATCTCGTGGCTCGCGTGCTCGCCCTAGCCGCACCTCGCTTGCAGCTTCCTCATCAGCTAGTAGCATATTTAAACTAGCGCCTCCCAATTAAGCCCGAGGAGCCGGAAAAGCCTGGCGGGGCATTGGGAACTGTGCAATATGGCTCTATACGTAAAGTGCTCTACTACTACTCTGTATCTTATGGCGTTGCACGCATGAACTTCACTCATTATCGGCTCTACTATAAAATAAATTCCTCTTGACGTGTTTTTTTTGAAACGGGGGCAAAAGCTTTGCTTCATCTCATTCATAAAGAAGGAACTACTAACAAAGTTCGACGAGATCCATTACACCTCCACAAATGGAAGCGAAAAGCCTAGTCTCGCTGTATCAAATAACTCAAATGTTCTGCCCCCGCAGTAACCGTCGCTGATAAACAGGCTGCTAGTGTGTGCATGAGAGGAGCGGCTGAGTAGGCCAGCTACGTGAGAGGAGCGGCTGAATAGAGCACCGAGAGTACCCACTAGGACACTACGCAGGTGTACTTTCCCTGCATTGATAGTACAACGATGGTTCTAGAGAACAGTAGTACCCTCCACTTCCAACTGTAGCTCCTTGGCCCTGAGATTCAAGAGTTCAAAACTGGTGCACTATACTGGAAGTACAGTACATCACACTACTAGTTGAGAAAGTAGTACTAGTACTGCTACAGTACGAGTACGTACTCCTCCGTCACATAATGTAAGACGTTTTTTGACACTAGTTGGCGTGTACAAAAAATAGCAAAAACATACCCAAAATTTCTTAATCCACGCCAAAAACTACTAGCTAGTGCCAAAAATTTCTTACTAGTGCTATTATTTACAGTATAATGCAATCCCATAACGTCCCATAATGCTAGTACTAGTAGTAAATAATAGCCTCACCCCTTCGCTAAGGAACGATCTACAGTTGGAAGGGACGAGGCCCTGCGGTTATTACGCTCTTATCTCCTCCTCGCCAGTTCCCCTCCCCCCGAAGAGAAGGCAGTTCGTCGTTGCTCCCATGGATTTGCCAGGCGGTTCTCCTCCTCGTCGGGGCTGGGAGACCTTGGACGATGATCCTCTGGGAGAAATCGCACGCCGCTCCGACGTCCTCACCGCCGCAAGACTCGGTGCTTCCTGCACCAACTTTTTCAAGACGGCGCTTAAAATGGCTTGGGAAAAGGCCATGCTTGTTGGTCTTCCATGCGTCCTCGAGGAGAAGGTTCTTCTATGGGACAATCCTTCGAACAGTCCACCGCTCCCTGGCCATGGTTGCACGTTGACTCCGCTAGAGTTGCCGACGTTGAGAGGTAGTCGGATTTTGTCCGATGAGCAGGTCAGTAATGGAGTTTGATCATGTAGTACTTAGTTATTCCATTTCCATCCCGTAATTTCTCCGCTGACCACCGTCTTATATATAGGTCTGGGTCGGTGCCAACGAAGATTGGCTTGCATACCTCCGGCCGGATACCACCATCATTTTGCACAACATCCACAGCAGTGCAGCCGTTCTGGTAGACCCCTTCTCCACCATTGGGATCGGCCTTCCGGACTGGCTGGGCTTGAATACGTATGATGATGCCTACATGAGATTGAAGAAGATAGCAATTGCGAACCCACCGACAAAGCGACGCGGTTACGACGATTACTATCTCATCGCGGTGTTCGACATAAGGATTGCCATCAATGCAAGAGGCAGTAACGGCAGAGGCTGGCGCATGTTGGCGGCGGTAGATTTGTACCCCTACACGTTTGAAGACGCCGTGCGCCATCTAGGCCGCATCTTCGCGGTGACAAGCCAGGGGACTTGTTTCATCTGGTTGCCATCCTACGGTACGGGAGATTACAAATGGAATGCACAAACCATCATTTGCATCCCTAACGGTACTCCATTATTTTGCAAGGACCAGTCATCCCGCGATCAAAATAAGATCGCCGATCCTGGATGTGCATTTGCATCCGCGATTCGGTCTAATCTGGAACCTTGTAGCTGACTTTGGCATATTGGGATCAACTATCTTAGCAGTCGTTACCCATGGTACCACTGATGTGCAACATGGTCACACAATCTACCACGATCGGACCGTCACCATCTACCCAGGTATTCCATTTTTTAACCCTCTCACCTTCTCTTTCATTGTTGTACTAGTACTCTACTTACGTACTACTACCTCCGTCCTGGTTTATTGGTCTCCATTGTAATTTGTGCCAAACTTTGACCATAAATTTAATTAATAAAAAGTTCATGCATATTTTTAAAAATTATATCATTGAAAACAATGTTCAAAAACGAATCCAGCGATATAATTTTTGTTGACATGCACTAACATCTTTTAAGTTAAATATTTAGTCAAAATTTGGCACAAATTACAAAGGGGACTAATAAACTAGGACGGAGGTAGTAGGAGTACTTTTTACCTTGGAGGACGCATATAGCTAGCTAGGCCCTTGAAGACTTGAACCCACTAGCTGCCACCATTTTTGTTTTTCCATGTCTTACTATCTCATCCATGTAGCCAAGAGTGGCTATATATAATAAGCCGGTTATTTTACTTCCTCTATACCGGAGTAGTACTATTTGATGCACAGTATTACTGACCGCCATATTTGAGCACAACATTATTATGCATGGACCTTGACTATGTATGTCACTATGTGTCCAGAGCTGAGATGCCGCGTGTACCAGATGAACGACGCCGAGTTCGACCCCCGTGATGCTACGTGGGTGCCAAGGAACACTCTTGGAGAGTACTCGCTTTTCATTGGGGACAGCTACCCCATTGTAAAGCAGATGCCACCTTCCGTGCAAGACACGGAAGGCCTACCGTTCATGAAGCATGGTTGTGTCTTAAGTGTGCACCGCCGGATGAACGACATGCTGGGACACCCTATCCCTGATTTATGCCGCTTCAGCTTGGATGAGTCTCCATCGTGTGGAACCGGACTAGAAAGCTGCGACAATGATTCCCGTTGCCCACCGCTATGGATCGTGCCATCCATGAAGAACACCTGGGACTGGAACCTGGAGGAGGACATGTACCCAATCTATAACGTGTAAGTGGAGTATGGTAAATTGTGAACGGTAGCGCTGTGAATATATGTAGACTAGTTGTGCACAAATTTATCACATGAATTGGAGATGAACTTGTGTGGCATACTGGCATTTGTCCTTTAGAATTTATTACTAGTAAATGTGTTATGTGTACATGCAACTTGTGTGGTTGTTGCACGGGCTCCAACATGCTCTTTGAGAAAAGAAAAGGTGGCACAGCTTTGGATATACGTGACGTGGCGGCATCATACAGTAGCATCGTTCGCTATAGTTGTAGTACGCTCCTACTAGGACGACAACTCCATTAAAACCTTGAGCTTGGCTCTTTGCCTCTTCCGGAGGTTCAACAGTTCATACTCGTGTGAACCTTGCACTTGGCTATTCGCCTCTTCGGAAGGTCCAACAATGATGATACTACAGTACACATTATGCTTCTGGCAATCTGACACCGATTGAACTACTGCACGTCCACCGCAAGGGCGAGGGCGAGGGAGAGGAAGAGGGAGAGGGCGTTGTAGTCAAAACCCTCTCCTCGTCCTGCGAACCACTGCGCGCGTGGGCGAGGGAGAGGCGTAGTAAGCAAGCTTCTCCTTGTTTGGCGAGTTGACGGGACACATCAAAGCAGTACTAGTACTAGTCCATACTGCGTCCTTTCCGGTTAATATGGCTTAATTTGAAACGAGAAAAATACACTGGCGGTCAACGTATGTAATAATACGCTCTTTACAGTCACTATATATAGTTTTGCGGTGATTATACGATCACTAGCTCATCGTAGAGCACCGTATTGCACCCTACTGACCGGCCACATAGTCGACGTGGCACTTTGTTGACTGGTTAAATTGTCACCTGGTTTCTGGGTCCCACCTGTCAGTTGGCAGAGCAAAGAAATAAGCTAAAAACAAAGAGTGTAGTACATCTACACTTCCAATGCATTTAGCCTTTAATCTAAATCGATATTGATTGACTAATGCACCAACTTGTGCTCTAGGTATAGGCTACATGTCTATCCTTAATTACAGCATGCAACGACCTTCATTTAATCTTCTTCTCTCAATGGTCGCATGCACACATAAGTCTGCTACTTGTGGGCATTAATTATGCCCTGGTCAATGTGTAAATCTCTAAATGTACAGTCTTTCACGGACTTAGGGAGTAGGTTTAGCACTTGAGCGTGAGCGTGTGTGTTGCGTCGTGTGCTGTGTGCCGCATGGGTGCGTGAGTGTTGCGTGTGTCCATGTGTACGTGTGAGTGTTGCATGTTGCATGCATGCATGGGGCTTACTCCCTCCCATTGACATGTTCATATTTCAAGCTTCCTCTGGTCCCTCCATATGGTGATACTCCCTCTATTCCCCAATACGGAGTAAAATCCTCCCTCTGTTCCCAAATACGGAGTATTTGTCTTTCTAGAGATTTCAACAAGTGACTACGTACGGAGCAAAATGAGTGAAGTGAGCGTAGAGGCATAGGGATAATGTAGAAAGGAAGTCTTCGCGGTCCATTATTCCCCATCTCGGTCAGAGAGAACTATTCAACTAGTCTTTGCAGTGAAGTGACAATACACGCTGCAGCAGATGGCACACTTAATTAATAAGCTGAACTAGCGTGTTGGTGTTACTAAATCAGCCTTACCCAGTACTGCCATCATGTTTGCAAGTAGAGCACGCTTCTGTCCTCCATTAACTGACATATGGGCCCTCTTGTGGTAGACCTACATGTCATTGGTGTAACTATTTACACTCCGAAGGACGGTATATCCTGGTAGTAGTAGTAGAATTGAGATTTAATTCACTTTCTTCCCCGTCTTCCCCTCTTCTTCCTCCTCTCTTCTTCTTCCTCCTCTCTTCCCCATCGTCGGCCGCACACCATTTCCCCCTGCTCACTACTCGCCCGCCCGCGCTATCTTCCTTGGTAGCTCGCGCGTACCATATCACCCCGCTCACTGCTCGGCCACACGAGGAGAAGCTTCTTCGCTCGCCCGCCCGAATCCACTTCCCCGCTGGCTCGCAGGCACCGAAAACCCCAATGGCAGAACCGACTGACACGCAGAGCCGCGATTGGAATTCCCTCCCCGATGTTCTCTTGGAGCAGATCTGTAATCGTATGGACCTACTCAGCACCGTCCGTCTGGCCGCATGCTCGGTGTCTTTGTACCGTCTACTCGTCTGCGACCGGCCGACACTTTTCAACACACCCTGCTTGCTGATGCCCGATCCTCGCAGGTGGCCCAGACACCGACTTGACGATCCTACGGAGGTTGCCGTGGTGCCCCTCGACATGCTACCACTACCCGTCCACCTGTCCTTCATGCACGGCCACTACTGGGCGGGCATGAAGGCTAACTGGATCGTCCTCATCCACCAATGCGGTAGTCCGTGGCGTCTCGTGGATATCTACACACAGCGAGAGATCACCCTTCCATCTTTGGATACCGCCGCCATCGAGCCTCGCGGCCCGCCAGACACTCCTGCCTACTACGCACGAGACGCGTCGAGCTTTTGGCTCGACCTTTGTTTGCTGAAGGTTGTAATCTGCGAAGTGCCCACACCATCAGAAGACTACATAGATTACAAGCTCATTGCCGTGTTCAACATGGGATTAGTCTATCTGGAATCCGGTCGCCATACATGGTTATTATCACACCCAATATGCGACCCTATCCGAGAGGAACTCGAGGGTCCCACCAAGGATAGACCCGCATATTGAAACGCTTTTGCAAGGTGGATATCATTACATCAACATTACATAATAGATGGGGATACATACAAAAGGCATACAATGCCACAAGAATACAACAACATCATACAGGGGATCAACATCCGACTACGGATGAAACACAAACAGAAACTCAAACGACATCCACCCTGCTAGCCCAGGCTGCCGACCAGGAACCTATCCCCTGATCGAAGAAGCAGAAGAAGAACTCCAAAACAAGTAACATCGCTCTCGCGTCATGATCATCGCAAAACCTGTACCTGTAACTGGTGTTGTAGTAATCTGTGAGCCACGAGGACTCAGCAATCCCATTACCATGGGTATCAAGACTAGCAAAGCGTAATGGGTAAGAAAGGGGTAAAGTGGTGAGGTTGCAGCAACGACTAAGCAAGTATGGTGGCTAACATACGCAAATAAGAGCGAGAAGAGGAGCAATGGAACGGTCGTGAAGCTAGCAATGATCAAGAAGTGATCCTGAACTCCTACTTACGTCAAACATAACCCAACAACCGTGTTCACTTCCCGGACTCCGCCGAAAAGAGACCATCATGGCTACACACGCGGTTGATGCGTTTATTTAAGTCAAGTGTTAAGTTCTCTACAACCGGACATTAACAAATTCCCATCTGCCACATAACCGCGGGCACGGCTTTCGAAAGTTTATACCCTGCAGGGGTGTCCCAACTTAGCCCATTATAAGCTCTCACGGTCAACGAAGGATATTCCTTCTCCCGGGAAGACCCGATCGGTCTTGGAATCCCGGTTTACAAGACATTTTGACAATGGTAAAACAAGACCAGCAAAGCCGCCCGAATGTGCCGACAAATCCCGATAGGAGCTGCACATATCTCGTTCTCGGGGCACACCGGATGAGCAGTCCGTACAACTAAAACCAGCCCTCAAGTTTCCCCGAGGTGGCGCTGCAAAGGGCTCTAGTTTGGACTAACACTCGGAGGAGCACTGGCCCGGGGGGTAAATAAAGATGACCCTCGGGCTCCGGAAACCCAAGGGAAAAAGGCTAGGTGAGGCAAATGTAAAACCAAGGTTGGGCCTTGCTGGAGGAGTTTTATTCAAAGCGAACTGTCAAGGGGGTCCCATAAATCACCCAACCGCGTAAGGGACGCAAAATCAAGAAACATAACACCGGTATGACGGAAACTAGGGCGGCAAGAGTGGAACAAAACACCAGGCATAAGGCCGAGCCTTCCACCCTTTACCAAGTATATAAATGCATTAATAATATAAGAGATATTGTGATATCCCAACATAAACATGTTCCAACATGGAACCAGCTTCAACTTCACCTGCAACTAGCAACGCTATAAGAGGGGCTGAGCAAAAGCGGTAACATAGCCAAACAACGGTTTGCTAGGAAGGGTGACAAAGGTTAGAGGTTCATGGCAATTTGGGAGGCTTGATAAGCAAGTGGTAGGTAGCGCAGCATAGCGATAGAACGAAACAACTAGCATAGCAATGATAGTAATGAGATCCAAGGTTACGGTCATCTTGCCTGAAATCCCACTAGGAAGAAGATCGAGTCCATGAAGAAGATGAAGCCACGAAGATGAACGAATCCTCACGATCGCAACGAAACAGGAACTAACGAGAAGGAGCACAACCGGAAAGAAGCAAACAACACGGTAAACTCTCAACACATAAACAAGACATGATGCTCAACCAAGTATGATGCATGACAAGGCTACATGAAGCTACTCATTACAAGATATGATGCATACAAGAACAACACATCAAAGCAAGTTTAAATGAGGCCGGAACTAACATATAACAAATCCGGTAAGTCCTCGTATGCAAATTTCGAAATTGGTCCAGATCTAAATAAACCTTATGTTCAAGTTGTTAAACAGCAAGTTAAGATGCACCACGATGATCTACACGAAATTCTAGTCAAGTTACATATAAAGTTCATTAGATTCGGAGCTACGGCCTAGAAGATATGAGCAAAACGAGTTAACCATGGCATTGATGAAAAATGCATAAAACATCAATCAAACACCTCAACACAAGGATGCAACATGATAATATGAAACTACATGCAATACTAAGCAAGTTTCATATAGAGCAAGCTCAAAACGGAGCAACGGTGCAACACATACACTCCAAACAAGATATAGCAACAATCTGTTCAAAACAGCAACTAGGCATCTTGCAAGCATCAAAACAATATGCTACAGCACCTCAACATGAAAACAAAAGGCATGGACGTGATGTACAGGTAAAGAATAACAAAACATCAACACTGAGCTATTCCCAGAAACCACTAGAACATGCTCAAAAGGACATGGCAACATTGCAAATAATAACAGATTCACAGACTTAGCAGAATTCCAGGACATGGCAGAAATAACATCAGGTTACAACGTTTAGAGCTATCAACCAACATGTTACAGGAACATATCATAGCAAACAAAGGCATGGCATGAATCTACTAATTGCATAGAACAAAAGTCCCTTGCTGATCACGAGCCAAAAAGGCACAGAAGATATGATGGCACCCATGTAAACATAGCAAGTTTCATAAACAGGTTCAGACTTAGCAGAAAAACTGAGCATGGCATAAACAGAATTATGAAGGCATCTTTGCGAGCTCAAATCACTCATCACAAAGCATTTCATGGCATGACAAGGCATCCAACCGTAAGATGGCATAATTATGAAGCTACGCATGGTGTTGAGGATATAAGCCTTAGAGTCACCCGCCCGGAGGGGCCGGGTTACTCATAATGGTCATCACCTAAATCCCGGCGCCAAGCTTGAAGATGGTGGGCCAAAGATGGGCTTAAGACCCGGCGTGGCTTAAGGCCCGTAGTTACAACCGCTATTATGGTAGAACTTGTAGTGTAAGGCAAGAATAGTTGAGAGTTCGAGCCAGACACTCTTATGAGCCGGCCGGGACTCTGAGAGCTGCGGGGCGTCAGCCTCTCTATATAAAGGGACGACCCGACAGCGGTTTAGGGAGAAGGAAGATCTCGTCGAGAGCCAGGCCTAGCAGTTAAGCTCCCTGGTCATCGAAACCCTAATCAATACCACCTCAACTGGACGTAGGCTTTTACCTTCACCGTAAGGGGCCGAACCAGTATAACCCTCGTGTTCCTTGTCCCGCTTAACCCCTTTAAGCTTCCCAGTTGTGATGGCTCCACGACTAAGTCCTAGCTCGAGGACATCTGCTGTGACAATTCCACGACAGTTGGCGCCCACCGTGGGGCCAACGCACGGTGGATTTGAGTTCTTGAAGGGCAGCTTCGAAGGGCTCAAGGGATACGCTGTGGGCCGGATGACCAAGAGTCGTCGCGGCAAGCTCTACATCGACGATGCAAACTGGGGCCCCGATGCCAGCTCAATCGAGTACGGGTACCGGGTCCCCTTCGGCGGAATTCATGTCTTCATTGGCAAGATTGGTGAGCCGGGCCCTGAGCCGGATCTCTGCGCCGATCTCATCGAGACGGCTCAGCGCACACGACCTGCCCGGGCTCTACCTGCTTTGAGCCATGCTTTTGTGGGATGTGTTCATGGAGGACTCTCTGATGGATCTGGATCTGGTGGTGAGACGGCCGCCGGCTCTGACGGCGAGTCGTCCACAGATGAGTCAAACTCGTTGTATCAACTTCAAGATGGCAGGCTCAGGGGTTGTTCCGATGGTGACAGTATTCCGGACCCGTTTGAGCCGCCGAGCCGGGTTGGAATCTTCATGGCCGGTGCACAGCCTGTTCAGAACCCTGCCGCTGGGTCAGGAAACCCGGTGCCCTCGCCGGCTTAGGTGCTGATGGATCTCATGGACAAGATGACGGCCCTGTTAACCGCCACGGTTGACCCGGTGGATCAAGCTCAGCATGACGCGGAGGTGGCGCAGTTAAAGTTAGATCTAGTGAAAGCCAAGGAGGATCTGGCGGCGGAAGGGATCAGGATGGTTGCGGAGAGGGTGGCTCTTGATGCCCAGACTCAGTTGATTCAGGCGCAGTCCTTTCGGCTAACGATGGATCAGAACGCGTCCAATGAGGTCATGAGAAGGAGGCATCAAAAGGCCCAATCTCGACTGCCTCCGGTCTACGATCCTCGAAACCTCTTCAACACGCCAGGTGCAGGGTCTAGTAACCCGCCGGGAATCATAGTGCCCGGGTCTGGGACCCCTGTTCAGCCACAAGTGATGGGGCCTCCCCGGGTGAACCCTGCCCCGCCTCAGTATGTGCCAATACCACCGGGTCATTATGCTAACCCGCTAGAGAACATGGTCGCCACAGCAGCACGGCTGGCGGCTCTCCCAATCGACGGCGACTGTCCAACGGCTATTGAAACCCGGTGGGTCAGAGAACTCCTTCAGACAGCGCTGGCGCAGCAAGAGGTGTACTCTTACAGCCGGGACAGGATCCACTCAACCCCTCGTCCAGGCCGGAGCCCGAGTTATAGCAGACACATGGTCTCAGCGACCGGCTCAAGTAATGTCCGATGCCATGACCCGCCCCCTGGCCATGGCCCGGCTCATAACGGATCCTTTCACGCAATAGACCAAGACAGAGCGCGGCAAGAGGCGGAGCAGGTGCCTCAGTTGACGGCTTACCAGACACCCCCGGCTTATCCGACGACTTCCGTCGACGTGGGTATCCCTACGAGGACTGGAGGTGTCCCTTGTTTAGTGCCGGCTCTCCGCAATGAACGTCTACCCAAGGACTTCAAAGGACCTAGGAAGGTGCCTAATTACACGGGTGATTTACAACCCGGAGCCTGGATCGAGAGTTACGAGATGGCCATGGAATTGCTGGAGGTCAGTGAAGCAGCGATGGCCAAGTACTTCACCATGATGCTAGATGGGACTACCCGCACTTGGTTGAAAGGGCTACCACCGAACTCCATCAGGTCTTGGGCTGAGTTGAAAGCCCGGTTCATCCAAAACTTCAAAGATACCTGTAGGTAGTCTATGTCAATTGTGGATTTGACTAACTGTAAACAGCAGGAGGGTGAGTCTACAACACATTGGGTTCGCCGGGTCAAAGAGATAATACATTCATCTGATAAGATGGATGCCGGCTCTGCAGTCTTAATGTTGGAACAGAATTGTCGTTTCCTGACCTTGAAGATGAAACTCGGGCGGCTTAAGCGGGATTGCAATGATATGGGTACGCTGATGGCGGCTCTCGTCAAGTACGCCGACTCTGATAGTAACAAGGACCCCGCTTCAGACGATGAAAGGACAGGGAAGGGAAAGAAGAACGACCATGGCAAGGGTCCTCAGCATAACCCGGGGAACCAAGGAGGTGGCAAGCGTAAGGCCGACGGCAGCCTAGAGTTCGTGGCCAACGCCAGCTCACAGGGTAATAACCAGCGACGCAAGGGGAGGCCACCTCCCCGAGCCGGCGGGTCAGGCCCGACGCTGGAGCAGCTGTTGAATGAGCCTTGTCCGAGGCATGGCTCTAGGGAGAAGCCAGCTACTCATCTATGGAAGGATTGCGCAATCATGAAAGCCTTTAAGAATTCCAATGCTTTTAATGGCAACCATGGCCCGGGCAGCGGCTCAGGCGCTGGCGGTTTTCATGGCCCGGGCGGCGGCTCAAGTTCTAATCCACAGAACGGTCAAGGGGGCTTTAGTCAGCAATCTGGCCAGGGTCATCAACAGCAGCAGGGGGGTTATCAGACCAATCCAAAGCAGCTTAACGGTGGACAGTATCATGTATTTACCACCAGTCTGTGTAAGCGAGATCAGAAGCTTCATAAGAGGGCTGTGAATGCTGTTGAGCCGGCGGTTCCATGCTATTTAAGATGGTCTGAGCAGCCTATTGTGTGGAGTAGGGAGGATCACCCTCCCCGGGTTGATAACCTGGGTCATTTGGCCCTGGTGGTGGCTCCTCAGGTGGGAGGATATAAGTTCACTAAGGTGCTCATGGATGGAGGCAGCAGCATCAACATCCTCTATTATGAGACCTTCCGTCGTATGGGGTTGATTGATAAGGACCTCAGCCAGTCCAATACTATTTTCCATGGCGTGGTGCCTGGTAAGTCGGCTTATCCAGTTGGTAAGATCGAGTTGGAAGTAGCCTTTGCAGACGAGTACAACTACAGGGTGGAAAAATTGACCTTTGAAGTGGTCAAGATAAGAAGTCCATATCATGCCATATTTGGGCGGCCGGCTTACGCCAAGTTCATGGCACGGCCGTGTTACGTGTATTTACAGCTCAAGATGCCGGGTCACAATGGGACCATTACGGTTCATGGCAGCCGGAAGGTGGCCTTGGAGTGTGAGGAAGGCGATGCAGCTTATGTAGAATCTGTTTGTGCAACAGAGGAGTGGAAATTTTACAAGGACAATGTTGACCCAACAGATATGACCTCTCTGAAAAATCCGATAACGAAGCATGAGCCGGCAATGAAATTTAAGTCGACTGATGAGACTAAACTTGTTGATTTCGTTCCAGGTGATTCATCTCAGCAGTTTAGCATCAGTGCCAATCTGGATCCAAAATAGGAAAGCGCGCTCATCGAGTTCATCCGTGAGAATAGGGACATCTTTGCATGGAAGCCTTCTGACATGCCAGGTATACCTAGAGAACTCGCTGAGCACACTCTCAATGTTGATCCGAAATTTAAGCCGGTTAGGCAGTTCCTTCGGCGGTTTAATGAAGAGAGGCGGAAAGCCATTGGTGAAGAGGTGGCCCGGCTCTTGGCGGCCGGGTTTATTGTTGAAGTCTTTCACCCGGAGTGGTTAGCTAACCCGGTGCTCGTGCTTAAGAAGAATGGCACCTGGCGGATGTGTGTGGACTACACGGACTTAAACAAGGCATGTCCGGCAGATCCTTTTGCTCTTTCTCGTATTGATCAAATCATTGATGCTATGGCAGGTTGCGAGCGCTTAAGTTTCTTGGATGCTTATTCTGGGTACCATCAGATTAAAATGGCAGTTAAGGACTAGGAGAAGACGGCGTTCATCACTCCCTTTGGAGCCTTCTGCTATGTGTCTATGCCCTTTGGACTCAAGAGTGCACAGGCGACTTATCAGCGTTGCGTGCAGAACTGTCTTCATAACCAGATTGGGCGCAATGTTCATGCCTATGTGGATGATATTGTGGTTAAGTCCAGGGAGAAGGAAACCTTGATAGATGATCTAAGGGAAACCTTTGATAATCTCCGGGTCTACAAGATGATGCTTAACCCGGCCAAGTGTGTTTTTGGTGTTCCTGCAGGCAAGCTCTTGGGTTTCTTGGTTTCTAACAGAGGCATTGAAGCTAACCCGGAGAAGATCAAGGCAATCACCTCTCTGGCTAAGCCGGCGTGTATAAACGACGTCCAGCGCCTGGCGGGTCGTATCACTGCTTTAAGCCGGTTTATAAGCCATTTGGGTGAGAAGGCCATGCCATTGTACCAGTTGATGAAGAAAACTGATGACTTTGTCTAGAATGATGCTGCTAATACTGCTTTTGAGGATTTGAAGAGACAGCTGGCAGAGCCCCCAGTCCTTGCTGCTCCGGTTGACAAGGAGCCTTTACTACTGTATGTAGCTGCTAACACACGGGCCGTCAGTGTGGCTGTGGTGGTGGAGCGCAAGGAAGAGGGTAAGGAGCATCCGGTTCAGCGGCCGGTTTACTACGTCAGCGAAGTGCTCATCGAGTCCAAACAGCGGTATCCTCATTGGCAGAAGCTTGTTTATGGTGTGTTCATGGCAAGCCGGAAGCTTAAGCATTATTTCCAGGGTCACCCTATTACTGTGGTCAGTTCTGCTCCCCTTGGAGATATCATTCAAAACAGAGAGGCCACAGGGAGAGTGGCTAAGTGGGCTATAGAGCTCGGACCTCACGGTCTGAAATACGTGCCACGCACTGCTGTTAAATCTCAAGCCTTGGTGGATTTCATCAACGATTGGACAGAGCTACAAGTGCCCGAAGAAAAGCCGGATAACACATATTGGACTATTCACTTCGATGGGTCCAGGCAGTTGGAGGGCTCGGGGGCTGGAGTTGTATTGGCTTCCCCTAAAGGTGACAAGTTCCATTATGTGCTACGGTTGATGTTTCCTTGTACTAACAATGCGGCTGAGTACGAGGCCTTGCTCCATGGTCTTCGGATGGCTAAGGAGATGAGCTTGAGCTGGGTAAGGTGCTTCGGCGACTCAGACTTAGTAGCTCAACAAGTATCAGGCAAGTGGGACTCCAAGGACCCTCTCATGGCGGCTTATCGCCGTGAAGTTGATGCTATTGCTGGACACTTTCAGGGTTACCAAGTAGAGCACATCGATCGCAGGAAGAACGAGGCGGCTGATGCTTTAAGCCGGCTGGGCTCTCAGCGAAAACCGGTGCCTCCTAATACTTTCTTGGACGTCTTGCATAACCCTTCTATTAAGTTGCCTACAGAGGAAGACTTGGCTGTCCCTGACCCGGAGGCACAGTTGGTGGCGGCTCTCCACATCACCCCAGACTGGACGGTGCCTTACATGGCTTACATGACCCGGGGAGATTTGCCTGAGGACGAAACTTTGGCCAAACAAATAACCCGGCGGTCTAAGTCAATGGTTGTTATCAATGGTGAGCTGCATCGCCGTAGTGTTACGGGAGCATTCCAGCGTTGTGTCTCCCCTAAGGAAGGTCAAGAAATCTTGCGTGAGATTCATGAAGGGGATTGTGGCCATCATGCCGGCTCAAAATCCCTTGTGGCCAAAGCTTTCCGTCATGGTTTTTATTGGCTGACGGCTCATGCTGATGCGGAGGACTTGGTCAGTAAATGTGACGGTTGCCAGAGGTTCTCACGACGGGCTCATGTGTCAGCTCAAGAGCTGCGGATGATACCAATCACTTGGCCATTTGTGGTCTGGGGGCTCGATATGGTTGGGCCTTTTAAAAGGTCTAAGGACAAGAAGCCCCACCTTTTGGTGGTAGTTGACAAATTCACAAAGTGGGTGGAAGCAGAGCCAGTTAGCAAGTGTGACGCAGCCACGGCGGTTCAGTTCATGAAAAAGGTGATCTTTCGCTTTGGCTTTCCACACAACATTATAACTGACAATGGTACCAATCTGTCCAAGGGCGCCATGGAGGAGTTTTGTCAACGAGAGCATATTCGACTTGATGTTTCATCAGTGGCTCACCCTCAATCTAATGGTCAAGCGGAGAGGGCTAATCAGGAGATTCTGAAAGGCATCAAGCCCCGGCTCTTGGTCCCTTTGCAACGGACGCCGGGTTGTTGGGTGGAGGAGTTACCCTCCGTGTTATGGAGCATCAATACTACTCCTAACAGGTCTACGGGTTACACGCCTTTCTTCATGGTTTATGGAGCGGAAGCAGTCCTCCCTAGTGACATCCGTCATGACTCGCCTCGAGTGGCGGCTTATATTGAGGTGGATAATGGACAGGCGCGCCAAGATGCTCTTGACTTGTTGGACGAACAGTGTGATGTGGCAGCAGCTCGTTCAGCGATTTACCAACAAGACCTGCGCCGTTATCACAGTCGCCGGGTTAAATCCCGGGTCTTCCAGGAAGGTGAACTGGTGCTCCGGCTCATCCAAGATCAAACAGATGCGCACAAGCTCTCCCCGCCTTGGGAAGGACCCTTTGTGGTCAGCAAGAACTTGCACAACGGGTCATACTACCTTATTGACGTTCGTGAGCATAAAGATTCACGTAAGTCGGAGGAAGAGACCCGTCGGCCGTGGAATATAGCTCAGCTTCGGCCTTATTACACTTGAGCCACCGGCTCTCATGATGTGCATATTTCTATAAGCCATGTATATATTATGATAAGCAATAAAGCAGGACCTCTGTCCTTTTTTCTCCTCCAAAGGTAAATGTGTTGTTTCCATTACAAGATCACATGGTAACTTGGAGGTGGATCCGGCTTATGATCGTATTCGAATCTAGCCGTACGCAATATAGTCACTTGGGGGCTTCCTGTTCAAACATAGGTCGTATTCGAACCAAAGAGAACATAGCTGTCGATACCCATTTGATTGGCAAAGTGCCGAGCTCATTGGGGAGTTTTCTTTGATCATATTTGAATCATAGGTCAACCCCCTTTGGGAACCGACGTGGATCGTATTCGAACCAGTGTCGTTAAACAACTCTTAAGGTCATTTGGGGGCTTCCTGTTCAAACATGGGTCGTATTCAAACCAAAGAGAACATAGCTATCGGTACCCTCTTGATCGGCATCGCCAAACCCACTGGGGGCTATATGATTGCATTCGAATCTTAGCTTAACCCCTTTGGGACGGGTCTCTAGTCGTATTCGAACCGGAAGCCCCTAAGTTTTGATTTTCTGATTTACAACAAGTTCTTCTAGTTGTATCAACAGTGTACACGGCGGTTCTTATTCCGCCGGCTTAACTTTGATTCACAGTGCTAGTCGCACACAATCAGCATTACCAAGACTGGTAAACTGGAGTTGAGGTACCAACCTTATTATCCGGGTTATATAATCCGGAAGCGTACTTGAAGGCCGGTAAGTGGGCTATTACGGTTATATCAAGGACATAATTGAGGACCAGTCTTTGGTGACTTAGATTCATATTCCGGGTTATATGTATGAGACTATGGTTCTCAGTGCGGTAAGCCGCCTAGAGACTTGTGACATGTTTTTCTGTGCAGGATAGTTAAAGACAGCTATTTGAGCTTAAGAAAAATGAATGATCAATTATGACCCGGAAGAATATAAGGAAGCAACTTCAATGGTAAGCATTCAACACGTGCACGATGGCACGACAAAGTTAAAATGTTGGTCCTATTCTATTACAAGACTCCCCGAGTCCAAAAGGGTGAAGCATTGTTTAACAAGCCGCCTAAAGAGTCAAGATGCTTGCCGGGGCGAAGCTTCCGGCTCATCCCTCTCCGCTCCTCCGGCTGTTCCCAAGACCGGGAAGGTTGACAATTTCCAGTCAATGCCGCTCAAAGCTTCAAACTGAGCTTCCTCATCAATTAACCCGGCCGGGTTAATTTCCGGGGCGAAGGTGTGCTTACGAGTCAGCGGGACCAAGCTGATGGCTTCATAACGCGGAGTGGGGATCCTCTGATTCTCTGCATCGTAGCCCGGCTGGTACTTTGTCAGATCAGTGTCATTCCCAATCATGGTGGCCACCGGGCGCACGATCTTCACACAGGCAGCAAAGTCCTTTTGGTCGAAAGGAGTGCCGTCTTCCTTCAAGCTGGGGTAGCCAAGTGCAATGTCCGCCGGGTCTAGCTCTGGAAGGAAAGCCTTGGCCCGGCTCAGAGCAGCTATGGCTCCGACTCTTGCAGAGGCCCGTCGCAGCTCTTGGACACACTGAGGAAGAACGGCAAGCCGGCGAAGAACTTCCGCCAGGTGAGTCGGAACCTCATTGGATAGGGCCACCACGGCCAAAGCGCGCTGTGACCCGGTGTAGAGTTGCTCCACCAGGGTGTACACGGCCTTCAGCTTGGTCAGCACGTTCTGATTGAGGTTGGCGCTTCTGGGACCTGTTTAAACAAAGTAAGATAAGCCGCTAGCAATGATGGGAGTTATGAGATATGAAGACTGTAAACTTGTTCAAAGCCTGCAGAATGACTTACCGAAGATTGCAGCGACCATCTGTGACACATGGCGCTTTAAGCCGGAGAGTTCGGCGGTTTTCTCCGTCAGAGCCTCCTCCGCCTGTTCGGCCCGGCTTACCAGAGCAGCCTTCTCTTCGGCCCAAGTTTTCTTCTCAGCTTCAAAACTCTTCTTCAGTTTTTCTTGAGCGGCAATGCTGTATTCAAATTTGGCGTTGGCTGTCCGGGTCTCAGTTTCCTGAGTCGTCAGGTGGTTCTTCAGCTCTGAGATATCAGCCTCAAATTTCTTGCAAACAGCCTGCACAATTTCCGGGTTATAGTATGGACAGTTATTATGCAACTTTAAAGTCCCAAGCACTTTCCAAGCAAAGACACTTGGCACTTGGGGGCTAATGCATGTCGAAAGTTTTCTATCTACAAAATTACCGGTTCATGAGAGTAAGCCGGAAGATAAGTCTACAACATATTCTATCATAAGTAGTAGACTTGGGGGCTAGAGTATGGTAAAGATAACTATGCAGTAAGCAATAGAGTGGTACCTCAGACTTCTGCTGTATCTGATTCACCATGTCGATCTCCAAATCCCGGCTGTTGTGCACCTGACTGACATAGCCGGAGAAGATCTCTCCGATGCTCAAGTTAGCATAGTTGGTGAGGTCCAGTTTGGCCCGGCGGCGCTCTAGCAACTCTTCCTTGGCGGAGCACTTGGCCAGCGCAGTGGGTCTCCCCGGCTCAACAAACTCCGTCCGTGTGATTACCACGTCCGGGTCATCAGCCGGCTGAGCCGGGCTGGAAGTCTCCGGATTAGCAGAAGTCTCTGTGATCGGCTCGTCGTCGGTTGGAGCGGTGGCTTTAGGAGCAGAGGCAGCGGGCGGCTCTTGAGCCGAAACCTCCGGCTCAGCCAAGACCGGCTCTTCGACCGGTTTATTCTTCTTCGCCCTTTTGCTGAGCTTTGCCTGGGCACTGAAAGGACAAAAGGTTAGCACAGAAGCATGAGTAAAGATAAGTACAACATCAGATGATCATTGTTACCCGGGGGCGGTCTTGAAAGCCGGCAGGTTCGATTGCATAGAATCACCAGAGGAAGGTGAAGTTTCCTGATAATTGGAATTAGAAGAATTGAGCGGTTGACGAATAACGCCCGCCAAAGGGTGCAAAGGATATAAGTTGGATATGACCTCGGTCCGGCGTTTCCTTGATGCTTCAGGTAAGCCGGAGGAGAGGTCTGCGTCCTTGCTGGTCCGGGTGTGCCGCCGGCTCTCATGAATCTGTCGCTTCAAAAGAAATTGAGGATCTTGATAAGCTAAAGGATGTGAAAATCTTACTTTCCGGGTTACTCTTCGGACTTTCAGCCTTGGCAAGGGCTCCGAGTCGGAGGAAAGTGTCATTACCTCTTCAACCACCGGGTTACTTGCTCCGGTGTCATCCTGCTGATGGTCAGTGTCAATAAGGCGGATAGGAATAAACAAGAAATACAACAAGAGCTCACAGGTTCAGGGGTTACCTCTGACTCGGAGTTGTCACTTAGTTGAAGCAGCTCTGAGGCGGTAGGCCTGCTTCCCTTCTTGCGGGGAGCGGCTCTCCTGGTGGCTTTTTTAGCCTTCCTGGCCTTCTTGGCCGCCTCATGGTCATACTTGACCTTCCAGAATTTATCATCAGCCTGAAAAATATAATGACGATTTCTTAAGGTTCAGATGAAAACTATCTAAAGGAGAAAAATAAGATGTTCAAATCAGCGGCTTACCGCTGGGGCCGGGTTGGTCTTGCAGAAAGGGCTTAAGCCGGTCCTCCCGCAGTCTGCCAAGCTCTCATTCAAGAGGGCCTTGGTCATGTCTTCAGCAACGTCTTCAGGAAGATCGTTGCGGCTGTGTCGCAGGGGGTCATCTTTCCGGCCCGTGTAATCACACATTAAGCCGGGGCGGCGGCTCAAGGGGATCACCCGCCACGAGATCCAGACCCGGACCAGATCAATGCCATTGAGGCCATTTCCCAGGAGAGCCTTGATTTTGTTGATGGTGGGGATCAGAGGTTGGCGCTCCGCCTGAGATAACTTGTCTGACAGAGGGTGAGTTGGTTCCAGACGCGAGGGACGAAAGCCGGGCAGCGGGCTCTCGTCAGCAGGCGAAGTGTCCTGGCAGTAGAACCACGTCTGGTTCCAGTCCTTTGGGTGGCTTGGCGGCTCGGCGTAAGGAAAAAGGCAATCTCTCCGGCGTTGAATGGAGATTCCGCCATGTTCCAGGCTCGGTCCGTTGGCGCACTCATTCTGGCGGTTCAAATAGAATAGCTCTCTAAAGAGCAGAAGGCTGGGCTCCTCTCCAAGGTAGACTTCGCAGAATACTTGGAAGTTGCATATGTTTGACACGGAGTTGGGTCCTATGTCTTGTGGCCGCAGATCAAAGAAATTCAGCACATCTCTAAAGAACTTTGAGCCGGGCGGTGCGAAGCCCCGGCTCATGTGATCCGCAAATATTACCACCTCCCCGTCCCTTGGCCGTGGCCTCTCCTCTGACGGGTCAAGGGCGCGGTAAGACATGACATCCTTCTTGGGCAGGTAACCCGTCTTCACAAAGTCCGCTAAGGTTTCATCAGTAATGTTGGACCTCATCCAGTTGCACGTGATGGGTGCTTTGGGAGCTTTGGGAGGCATGGTGAAAATCGGAAGCCTAGGATAACAGGAAATGTCCGGTTCAATTATAAGCCGGAGGAAATTTACAGTTCAATGTTCAAAATGACGGCTTATGAAGGGGCCTAATGGCATATGGTTAAGTGCATCGGGTTATATAAGCCGCTGAAGGTATCAAGAGTAATTCAAATTGTCTACAGCTCTATCCTAAATGAGCCGGAAAATTTTACGGCGCGTGGCTTCTTTAAGCCGGAAATGTAAGCCGCCATGACTCAGCAGATGCAGTTTTTTTACTAAGTGTGGTGAAAACAGGTTTCACACATCGCAGTAATTAATTTGGATCAAAACGGTCGACTAAAGAGGAAAGTTTCTAGACCTAAAACAGATGCAGAAGAAGTTCGCGGGTTCGAACGGGGCCTCTAGGCAATAAAAGGGGTCTATGTACATTGGGAATGGAAGTGAAACAGCTACCGCAGCAGTTTTGTACAGTTTAAAGATCAAGGAAAGGTGGTAATAATAAAATCTACCAAGGGCTCGTGATGAACGGCGATGAGCACGGGAAGAACATGAAGGAACCCTAATGCAGATCTGTTCTATGGGGTAGCAAGGACTTACGGGTGCTGGAAAGATGCGGAGGTCGCCGCAGTTTCTCTGGTCACGTCAGGTTGATGCAGCGGCCGGAGGCGAGGAAGACTCGGAGACCCGCGGCGGCGGTGGCAGTGGAGCTCGGGAGGTAACGCAGTGGCGACAGGAGGAAGAAGACGGAGCCGACGAGTGACCAGAGGCTGGTGGGTCGGGCTATTTATAAGGCGAGGTTCATAAGTGGGCGCGAGAAACGAGGAGGCCACGGCGCGGTTATCTCACCATAAAAATGCCTCGATTTTCGGGATGGCAGTAAAGATAAGATCCGTTGCGGATATGGTGGAGTAAAAAATGGACTTAATGGAAGATGACGTCATGGCGGGTTACCCGGAATCCAGAAGATGACGTCACGACGGGTTATAGCCTTCACACAATTGTAAGCTGGAGATTTTCTGTCGAAAGGATGGAAGATTGACATGAGCCGGCTCAAATCAATCTGGGGCCTAATGTTGAGGATATAAGCCTTAGAGTCACCCGCCCGGAGGGGCCGGGTTACTCATAATGGTCATCACCTGAAGCCCGGCGCCAAGCTTGAAGACGGTGGGCCAAAGATGGGCTTAAGACCCGGCGTGGCTTAAGGCCCGTAGTTACAACCGCTATTATGGTAGAACTTGTAGTGTAAGGCAAGAATAGTTGAGAGTCCGAGCCGGACACTCTTATGAGCCGGCCGGGACTCTGAGAGCTGCGGGGCGTCAGCCTCTCTATATAAAGGGACGACCCGGCGGCGGTTTAGGGAGAAGGAAGATCTCGTCGAGAGCCAGGCCTAGCAGTTAAGCTCCCTGGTCATCGAAACCCTAATCAATACCACCTCAACTGGACGTAGGCTTTTACCTTCACCGTAAGGGGCCGAACCAGTATAACCCTCGTGTTCCTTGTCCCGCTTAACCCCTTTAAGCTTCCCAGTTGTGATGGCTCCACGACTAAGTCCTAGCTCGAGGACATCTGCCGTGACAATTCCACGACACATGGCAAGAGCAAGTTAAATAGGGTGCATGGATCACTAGAAAAACACATGTCAAACCTGAACTTCATGTTAACAGGCTGGCAGCAACATTATTTAGCAATTTGAGAGCAAGTTTGCAACAAGCTACAGCAAACTATAAATGCAAACAAGGGCATGGATGGATAGATAATAACATGTATAACAAAACATCCTTAGTGAACAACTCCAGATTATGCATAGAACTCATGGTAGCAGCAGGTTTACATGGCATCACAATGTTACCGCTACAGACTTCGCAGAAATGACTAAGTCACAGGAATCAGCAACATCATGGAGGTTATTTTGCATGCTTGTGCTAGTCACCACATAAATCACAAAAATACAAGACAAGCACCTCTGTAAATATGGCATGATGTAGTTCAAAACACATGTAGACATCAAGCTCGTAGGATGCACACACAAAATGCAATGCAAACGACAAATCACCAAGTTATAACAGTCTCAGCAGGTTAACATCATATAGCACTCTCGCAACGATGATTAGGGCACCAAGATGAACTCAAACAAGCATGCAGAATAGAATAAAATGAAGAGCACCTCATGATGAACATTTTGATATATTACACGCACAAAACGGAGCAGCACACATGAAGTTACAGCAGGTCAAAGATGCACACGTAACGTTAAAATCCTGGGACTTAGAGAAATATATACCCTCCGAAACTGGACGGGGTCGAACCGGGACGGAGTGGATCCGGGACGGAGGGGCGACGTTTGGATCGGGGACGGGTGGATCTCATCCACCCGCCCAGATCCGGCGACGAGGCAACCGGCGGGGGTGGAGGAGGCGGCCGGCGGCGATGAAGAGGCGGGCGGCGGCGGCACGGGGCCGGTGGCGCGCGGGGCGCGGCCGGGCGGCGCGGCCACCGGG